>NC_143217.1:5295688-5597531 GCF_030267445.1 Bombyx mandarina
AATTCAACTTTGAAAATATATTCAAAATGTTATTGAATTTACTACAATCATCTAGGCAAATAAAGGAGATAGAAAGACAGAATTTTAAGTTGAAAAAAAAAGAAATAAATATGGTGAGTTCGTAATACGATATTAATAAAATCAGAGGTAAATCATCACTGGTGGTAGGACCTCTTGTGAGTCTGCACGGGTAGGTACCAGCGCCCTGCATATTTCTGCCGTGAAGCAGTAATCCGTTTCGGTTTGAAGGGCGGGGCAGCCGTTGTAACTATACTGAGACCTTAGAACTTATATCTCAAGTTGGGTGGCGCATTTTCGTTGTAGATGTCTATGGGCTCCAGTTACAACATAACAACAGGTGGGCTGTGAGCTCGTCCACTCATGTAAGCAATAAAATATATAAATATATGTATAAACAAACTACATATTAGCTTTTTATCTTTTTTTTTTTTTTTCCACAGGAGAAAATCGCCGGATCCCCACCCGCGCGGCAAGTGGGGTATGTGGGAGTTGAACCTCACTAAAAACTCCTGCCGCTCACAACCGGCGCCCTACCTCGGACCGGGCCGGAGCCCAGTCGAGGCTATTGAAACGGCGGGACAGGGTTGCTTTGATGGCGCCGCGTTACACCTTCCCCCAGAGCGGTCGGGGGAACGCGGTCTACCATCACCCGGCTTCCTACTGCGGGTGAGCGTGCAAAGCACGCCACCCCACGTCTGGGTCTCTCCCCGCACAAAACGGGTGGGACCCCTAGCTCTTAGGGGGCCAGGTCACGGATACGACCCTGGTCCCGATCCCCTGCTCGGCGGCGGCGGGTTTCTGCGTAGTGAGGAGAGCTTTGCCTCACTCGCCCCGCCGCCTCCTTCTGCGAGATGGTGCACTCGCAGAAGTCGAGCATAGCCTTCCATGACTCATCGCCGCCAAGCATCGACGCCACGACGCCAGGCAGCGACAAGTCAGGTCCTATCTTTGCGGCCAGGATACGGCGCTGCACCTCCCAAGCGGGGCAGACAGCGAGCGTATGCTCCGCCGTGTCCAGGTCGTGTCCACAATGGTGACACCTCGTCGTCGGCTCAGCCCCTATCCGGCGCAGGTACTTCCCGAAGCATCCGTGCCTGGTCAGCACCTGCACTAGACGAAAGGTGAGACGTCCTTCGCCACGATTCACCCAGTCATCAAAGACTGGGTAAACCGCCTCGACGGTCCGTAGCCCCCACGTGGGGTTGGCCAATCGCCTCGACCACGACTCGAGCACGGACCGCCGAGAATGGGCCTTCCGCGCCCGCAGCTCACTTTCGGGGAGACGCGCCACGCCCCGAGCACGAAGCTCGCTGCGCCACCGATAGTCGGCAGCGAGCGACTCCGCCTCCAGCTCCCATGGCGGCGTCCCCGCCAACACACACGCCGCCTCGAAGGAGACATCCGCGGATGACCCTAATGGCAACGGTGCGCTGCGGCCGGCGCAGGAACCGAGCCATAGTGGCCCGGTTGCGCGGCTCAGCCCACACAGGTGCACCGTACAGGGCCATCGATCGCACCACCCCCGCGTAGAGGTGGCGCACAACCTGATCCGGTCCCCCAATATTCGGGAGCAGCCGGCTCAAAGAACCGGCCGTCCTCATCAATCGGGGGACCAGCTGAGCAAAGTGAGCACGAAAAGCCCACCGGCTGTCCAACACTAGCTTTTTATCTAGAACTTGTTTGAAGACGTCGCGGCCTAAAGGTTATGATACTATATTTATGACTTCGTAGCAATCAACGCGATTATGCTTAAAATGAATCTATGGTATTCAAATAGCGCAGCAGGTGCCAATTGTTGTAATATTAATGAGCTCCGGTAACTAATACTTAACAACAGATGCTTCGTGATCTATATTTCGTTCGCCCGTTAAATACTAGGAATACAAGGTGGTACGATGATTTGTGAAAGGTGGTTGGTAAGAAATGGATGAGGAGAGCCGGAACTCGAGCTCAGTGGTATAAATTCGGAGAGGCCTATGTCCAGCATTGGACGACTGTAGGCTGAAGCGATAATGATCATTATTAGTGTATTTTTGTTTATTGTATGTATATATTTTCTATAATAATGTATTATCTATATTACACCGGAACATACCTGCTATATTTTTATATTTTCTAGAATTTCTGTAAATTAAACGGTTGTCTGGAAGAGATCACTTTTAGCGATAAGACCGCCTATTGTACAAATGAATCTGCTTTTTCTGATTGTTTTTTTTAATGTAAATTGTGTTTTGGTGTGCAATAAAGTGTATTCTCTCTCTCTCTCTCTCCGTCTTTCTCTATTTTGTTTTGCTAATTCTCCTATTTCCATTAATTTATTTACCCAAATAAAAACAAAATCTTACGAACCACAAATCCACAGAGGGATACCAATTCAGCAATACCATAAATTGAAGTTAATTCTCTTAGTCAACCGTCGTTATCGGCATGGCATTTATGGATCCAGCCTACGCTACCAAAACTTACCAGCAACAATAATCTGGCGTTAAACTAACTATCGTTTCGACAAAGCGGGGTTGGGAGCTTAAACTGTTGTTTTGAAATTTATTAGTACCGAAGTGTAGGTGACAGTGGAGTGGTTGAATGTTGGCGTACAGAGCTGATGTGTGTTTGTGCGTATACTCGTACATAAGCAATATTGGGAGCTCGATTAATATAAAAACTGTGGTAAGGACCCGTTAAATTATTGTGTTTTTTAAATATCATATAAAATAATTAGGTATTGATTTCGCCTTTGTCAGTAAATCGATTTTGTTTTGTTTAGTAGTCATGATGAGCTTTAGTGTTCTCAATTTTAAAAAAATTGGAAATGTGATTTTTTCCCGATTTCAATAAGAATTAATAAAGAAATTTAGTACATTATTTGAACAGATTTAGAATGTAGCTAGGATTCAAATGTAAATAGCATCAGCATTCATAGTATTTATAATGTTATTAGAACAAACAATGAACGGAAATATTATTATGTCTTGAACCAGTTAATTGGTTCGGGATGAATTGCGATTTGTAGAGGGATCGATGGGTATCGAACTAAGAAGTCTCGACGTTCAGAATTTTTGAATTTCCAATCAAAGCTTCACGTAAGCATGTCTGGACACTCAAGTTTACGCAATTATCGGTAGCCTAAATACGTTTTTAGGAGTACAAAGCCTTCAATCAGAACGTCTCCCTTATTTTCCCCTTCCAGACCCCTTTAACGGTAAACAGGGTCATTGCCCTAGTTTCTAGCCGTAAAAATTCGGCAACAAAAACAAACGTATACAATTGCAAACGGCTGGAACTAATGTTTGTTGTACATAAATTTCAACAAAGTAATACAATTTTCATTTATGTATTAAGAATGATAATATTAAACAATAACACGCAAAACCGACTTGTATGAGAGTCGTGTACAATGAAAATAACAATCATGGCCGTCGGCAACAGACTAATTATTTAAGGTACATCTTCAATAAATCAAAAATAAATAAACTTTTATACTTTCAAATAGATATCTACTTTAAAATGAAAATAGCGATTTCTTTGTTTTCTCTATTATTACTTGATAATTACTTTATTATTACTTGATACTTGCTCGGTTTTTTTTTTGATAACGTCATCTTGTTGCGTCTTTAAAGCGGTTAGTTGCCCTCAATGAAGAAAAATAGTATTATTATTCGCTAATAGATGTCGGGAAGAGTTGATTATTGAAAACACGAATAAAACAACATTTTCTGAAAATAAATCGTAGCTAGATCGATTTATCGCCCCCGAAATCCCCTGTATATTAAGTTTTATGAAAATCGTTGTAGCCGTTTCCCAGATTCAGATATATACTTGCTCGACTTGCTCGTTTAAAGGCATAAGATATTCATTTAAAAAAATACTAAAGATACTATTAGAATAGCTAAGTGATCGTATTTCTCCGGTATGATACTAATGCAGTGATTATCAAACTTATTTCTTTTACCGCCCCCTTTGAAAATCAATTATTTTTCAGCGCCCCCCATTTTTTAGGGGTCTAAAACTTTAAAACCACAATTTCATTAATTTAATTAATAAATGTTGTATTAATTTTAGTAAATGTAGTACCACGTAGTACATATTTATTTGTAGATGCTATTATTGTTTCTTCATACTATTATATGTCCGTACATTGCTACAGAGCGTGTATTTACAAATTTGCAAAGTAAAAATGAATTCTTCTCATCAATATGTTTGTTTAAATTCAGAATCACCAAAATAAATGACTAGTTCACTGTACTATTACTATGCTAATTTATTAGAACGAAACTATTTTTGTTGAATATCTTTCTCATTAATATAAGATTCTCATCATAAGATAATTAAAAAATTATATTTCGACTAGTAAATAATACTACTAACAATAATAACTTATTAAACTACGAATAAGCTAAACTTGGAAATCGTAGAGGATTTCATTTATCTGGGCTCCGTCATAGCTAGTAATGGATCCTCCGAAAAGGACCTCAGAAGGCGAATCAGTATGGCGAAGAGAGCTATGTCCCAAATGGACCGTGTTTGGGCGGACAGAAACATCTCAGGAATACCAAAAAGCAGCTCGTCACCTCCCTCGTCTTTTCCATTTTTCTCTACGGCGCAGATACTTGGACCCTCAAGAAAGCCGATCGCCAACGCATCGACGCGTTTGAGATGTGGTGCTGGAGGAAAATGCTCGAGATTCGTTGGACAGAACACAGAACGAACGAATCCATTCTTACCGAGCTCAAGATTCCAATGCACCTCAGCACTACATGCGCGCGGAGAAGTTTCGAGATCTTTGGACATATCGCCAGAAAGAGAGGTGACAATCTGGAAAAGCTGCTGGTAACAGGCAAGGTATGCGGGAGAAGGCACAGAGGCAGAAATCCAATGCGCTGGTCGGACCAAATACGCTCCACTCTCAATATCTCAGTCCACGTTGCTATCCACACAGCCGAGGACAGGCAGGAATGGCGCAAGATGATGCAGGAGAAAGTTATTAGAGGAGGCCACGACCCTCAGCACTGAGGATTATCGACGCAAGAAGGAAGGAAACTACGAAAAATAAATTAATATCATTTCGTATTATAGATAAATATGGGTAATTTTTCATAGAATTTTAGTTTAAAATTTAGAACTGGTTCAAATAAAAACCGCCGCCTAAGTGAGCGTTTTTATTATTTGTAATAATTAATAGCTATACTATTCTATACTAATATTATAAAGAGGAAAGATTTGTTTGTTTGTTTGTATTCAATAGGCTCCGAAACTACTAAACCGATTTGAAAAATTCTTTCACTGTTTGGCTATAATCTTTTTTGAAAAAAATTTGGTATCCTTACTAAAACTCCAATAATTGAACCCAAGGTGTAAAAAAAATTTCCTAAAATATTCTTTACGTCGCGTACCTACGAAAACTATTGATGATAGAATAAAATAATGTACTACGACTTTGTAGAAAACATTATTATTTACAAAAAGTGTCGCGACAGCTTATGTCTAACTATTATAGTTATGCCGCAATAAGGGTTCTTTTATTTTAAAAAATGCCCCTGGTAAGACAAGGAGTGCCCCCTACCTTCGCTGGCTGGTGGCTCCCTACTTGGAGGACAGATCGGTCACGTGTACTGGACACGGTGGGATCGTGCACAGGCTCCTGGTCGTGCGCGATGTTCCACAGGGGTCGGTGCTCGGCCCCCTTTTGTGGAATATCGGGTATGACTGGTTACTGAGAGGTGCCCTCCTCCCGGGCCTAAGCGTAATCTGTTACGCAGACGACACGCTGGTCGTGTCCCGGGGGGGTTTTTGCTGAGTTTGCTCGTCTTGCCACCGTTGGGGTGGCGCATGTCGTCGGCAAAATCAGGAGATTGGGCCTCGACGTGACACTCAGTAAATCTGAGGCCATGTAGTTCCACAGGCCCCGGAGAGTGCCGCCTGTCGATGACCAAATCGTGGTTGGAGGCGTCCGTATCGGGTCGGAGTGCAGTTGAAGTACCTCGGCCTCATTCTGGACAGTCGTTGGACCTTCCGTGTTCACTTTCAGAACCTGGTCCCTCGTTTGTTGGGGGTGGCCGGCGCGTTAAGCCGGCTTCTTCCCAACATCGGGGGGCCTGACCAGGTGACGCGCCGTCTCTATACGGGGATGGTGCGGTCAATGGCCTTATACGAGGCGCCCGCGTGGGGCCAGTCACTGGCCGTGGGGGTAGCGAAGTTGCTGCAACGGCCGCAACGCACCATTACCGTCAGGATCATCCGTGTTTATCGCACCAACTCTTTCGAGGCGGCGTGTGTACTAGCTGGGACGCCACCTTGGGTCCTGGAGGCTGAGGCGCTCGCCGCTGACTATCAGTGGCGGGCTAACCTTCGTGCCCGGGGCGTGGCGCGTCCCAGCCCCAGTGTGGTCAGAGGGCGGAGGGCCCAATCTCGGCGGTCCGTGCTGGAGTCATGGTCCAGGCGGCTGGCCGATCCTTCAGCTGGTCGTAGGACCGTCGAGGCGATTCGCCCGGTTCTTGTGAATTGGGTGAATCGTGACAGAGGACGCCTCACTTTCCGGCTCACGCAGGTACTCACTGGGCATGGTTGCTTCGGTGAGTTCCTACACCGGATCGGAGCCGAGCCGACGGCAGAGTGCCACCATTGTGGTTGCGACTTGGACACGGCAAAGCATACGCTCGTCGCCTGCCCCGCATGGGAGGGGTGGCGGCGTGTCCTCGTCGCAAAAATAGGAAACGACTTGTCGTTGCCGAGTGTTCTGGCATCGATGCTCGGTGACGACGAGTCGTGGAAGGCGATGCTCGACTTCTGCGAGTGCACCATCTCGCAAAAGGAGGCGGCGGGGCGCGTGAGAGATGCACAGGCCCGCCCCCGTCGAGCGGGGTCCAGGGAGGCGGATCTCGCCCAAGCCCTGGCCCTCTTAAGTGTTTCGGGTCTCCCTCACATGTCGGCCTGGGGACCGGCGAAGGGGGCCTAAGAAGACGACGTGCAAGCTGCTCTGCATACGTTTTACGTATGAGCATCCGGGTGATGGAAGGCCGGGTATCCCCAACCCACCCTGGTTCTGACCCAGCGGGGTATTCCGTAGGATAGACCATTCTAACCGGCGCCATCTAGGCGGGCTTCGGATAGCCTGCCGACCGAGAGGGCTGGTGGTCGTGGCGCCGACGACCGCCAGTCCGGCATCCCGAGGGGGAGGGTGATGGGAGAGATGTGCTCCGCACTAAGCACTTCACTTTCCCCCTTTGCCTTTTCATGAGCTCTGTCTCATACGACGTTTGGATGCTGGTTGTTGAGCGACAGGAGGTTTTAGTCGGTTCCGACATGCCCCGCCTTCCATCCCCAGTGAAGGGCGGAAGTCCGGCGATTTCCACCTGACAAAAAAAAAAAACGTGTGGCACTCGGGAACTGCGGCGGTAAAGCTATTGCATAGCATTTTGTATCAACTTATGACATTATAATTAGACAATGATAATTTAATATTAAAACAATAATAAAACAAGACCACGCTATATTAAACCTTAATAAAGGCAAAACCTCCACACTCATAAGCTAAACCGCGCGAGAGAGAGATGGGCAGAATTTTCATTATTCGCATGCAGTGTGACATCACGCCACGCGCTTATTCACTAACACTACACAAGCGCAACGTGTGAATGTGTTGAACGCGAGCTACATGGTAGGCGGAGTGAGGGGTGTTAGGTTTTTTTCGTTACGGAATTTCATGATTCGGTCGCCGCGCTCAAGGCCCGCGATAAAAGCTATGCAATAGCTTAAAAATGTATGAACTTGTAATAAAATCTCTTTGGCTATACTATTTGTATCTGGCTGGTTTTGGTATCATTAAAAGTTTAAATTCGAAAGAAGATAATTCCAAATTAAAATTAGGAAGATGTGTGATTTTTATTTATTTTAAGAAGATATTCGATACATTTTAAAATTTTACTACAAAAAAGGTAAAAAAGCAACGCAAGCCGTGAAAAAAATTTGCGTTTTGCAAATTTGGTTAAAGCGTTTTCAATTCGGAAATTTTGATGTCAAAAACGCACGTCGCTCTGGTCGCCTTATTACGGATAAAATCGATGCCATTTTTGAAAAAGTGGGGCAAGATCGGCATATCAGTAGTTACAACGTAACTGAAGAACTGGGAATTGATCACAAAATAGTAATGGCGCATTTGAAAAAAACTGGGTACACAAAAAAGCTCACTGAAAGAAACCTAATGAACCGTGTACTCATTTGTGATTCTTTATTACGACGTAATGAAACCGAACCATTTTTGAAGAAGCTGATAACTGGTGATGAAAAGTGGATCATGTACGACAAGAACGTACGAGAAAGGTTGTGGTCAAAGGCCGGTCAGGCTTCACAGACTCTGGCGAAGCCCGGGTTAACTCGCAACAAGGTGATGCTGTGTGTGTGGTGGGATTGGAAGGGCATTATACATTATGAGCTGTTACCACCAGGTAGAACCATCGATTCTGAACTCTACTGGGAACAACTGATGAGATTAAAGCAAGAAGCTGAGAGAAAGCGGCCGGAATTAATCAACAGAAGGGGTGTGCTTTTTCATCACGATAACGCTAGACCTCACACATCTTTAGCCACTCAGCAAAAATTAAGAGAGCTTGACTGGGAGGTGTTAATGCATCCGCCGTATAGTTCTGACCTTGCACCTTCAGATTTATACCTGTTTCGGTCTCTTCAGAATTCTTTAGGCAGTGTCAGGTTGACATCACGAGAGGACTGCCAAAACCAATTGTCGCGGTATTTTGATCAGAAGCCCCAAAATTTCTATAGCAATGGGATCACCTACAAGATGGCAAAAAGTTATCGAACAAAATGGTACCGACATACTTTAGTTAAATGTGAATAAACTATATTAAAAAATGTTGTGAATTTTCTTAAAAAATGCGAAGAAACTTTTTCCCCAACCTATTATTATATGGAAATAAAATAGTAAACAATGTTTACAATAAGTGAGCTGTTTAGGCTTACTATACTATTATACTATTTGACATTGGACGGTAATGGGTAAATTGTAAAAAATAATAATCTAAGACAAGTTTTTGAACAATAATTATATACGCATTTCCATTTTATATAAAAATTATGATTCTTACATCAGTAATTTCTTATAAAATGCTTTAAAATGCTCTTATGTTAAAAACAAGAAAGAAAGTAAAGAAAACCTCAATTTGTGTTAGTTTACGTATGTGTAATATTTTAAAACTCTGCATGGTAGTTTTTTTTCTAATGTTTAAAATATTTTCTGGTGCAATGTAATTAAAGTAAAATTGCTCTAATTTTTTAACTATCATCGATCATGTTCCGCAGAAACTTGTTACAACTTGATTGCGTACGGTGTGTGGGCTATCCTACGAAATCTATGTTAATTATTTTAAGTTTTTATAACATCATACCTACAGGGTAGAAATATAAACTAATTATTCGTTATAGTGTAGTAGGTGAGTTTTAATTTTAGTAAAATTTAAAATAGTATAAAGTAAATGAAATTACAAATTTTACAGCGCCCCCCTAACCCACATCAACGCCCCCCATTTTTTCCTGGGCCCCTTAACGCCCCCCTCTAGGTTTCAAACGCCCCCCAGGGGGCGTTATCGCCCTACTTTGAGAAAGACTGTACTAATGGTATTTAATATGATATTTTAAGAATAATACATCCGTAAATTTTCATTTATTAATTTATATATTTGGTTATACGGATGGATGTTATAGGGATGGTTAATTTAAAAGCATTCAAAGGTAAAAAAATGATGCTTAGGTTAAATTCAACTATGTTATCAGATTAATCATCTCTATTCTCTAATATCGTCCGCTAAATCCGGTTTTCGATTTTTTACTATAACCATAAAATATCATACTATTTAGCATATAAAATTTGAATAGAAAATAGACAAATTCGACTGACAATTTTTTTTTTAAACATTTATAATGTTACGCCGGTAAGAGTAACGCCATCTATCGCCGAATAGTCGAGCGAATATCGAAGGACCTAGTAGCACCTAGACCGCTCGAGAAGTACACCGCCATATATTGTCAGATAGCGGAAGCTACTATTAGAGACGCGTGGAGATATTTTCGATAATTCTAGGGATGGGGTATCGGCTATAAAAGGGTTGTAGAGATGGCACGCAGTCAGTCAGTAATTAGAACCACTCGCAGCGAAACATCAAACGGATCACCTGAAGCGAAGCGGAAGAAGCGAATTGAGAATTTTAAAGTGTTTGTGAAGTGTTTAAGTGTTGGATATAGTTTTTTTAGTTGTAATTCGGTAGAATTTTATCTATCCCGAACCCCAGCGCGTAACAGTAATATATAAAATTACGAAAATCATGAAACCCTAGTATACTTAGTATTCACAGCGACAAATAATAACAGCGTTTCGTCAAAAACTTTCAATTTGTAAAAGTTACTCTGGACGCGAGCTCCTGTAAAAACAATTGGTTTAATCGACATAAATCGAAGACATTATTCACATTTAATGAAAGTCAGATTTTTATACTATACTGAGACCTTAGAACTTATATCTCAAGGTGGGTGGCGCATTTACGTCGTAGATGTCTATGAGCTCCAGTAACCACTTAACACCAGGTGGGCTGTGAGCTCGTCCACTCATCTAAGCAATAAAAAAAAAAAAAAAAAACGTTACTAGCCGTACTCGCCCGCTTCGCTGGGCATTTAAAATTAACATTATTACTTCTCACCCCCACAAAGATTCTCATCATTAACGCCCCCGCAACTGGTGTAGGGAGTCCAACACTCATATAAATATTAGCCTATTGATTAAGTACATGTATTTTCTACATGGATACCAAGTTTCAAGTCAATCGGGTGCATGGTTCAGTAGTTATAACGGAACATCCGTAAAAACCACTGTAGATTTATAATATATATTTATAATATATTATTATAGAATCAAACGAGAGTATCATTTGGGTTTTTTTTAGATGAATGGTCCCATAAATCGTCGGTGGGCCGCACAGTAGGTTGGCTGACACACATTGACAGGAGCTTAACAGAGGCCCTAATCCAAGGGACACTGATATATTTTAGCGATCTGAATTTGCACAAAAGACGCAATGTCATAGCTGAAAATTTGTCTCATAAATAAAGATGTTATAGGAAACTTTTTTTTTTATTGCTTAGATGGGTGGACTAGCTCATAGCCCAATAAACAAATGCGCCAACCCACGTTGAGATATAAGTTCTAAGGTCTCAAGTATAGTTACAACGGCTGCCCCACCCTTCAAACCGAAACGCATTACTGCTTCACGGTAAAAATAGGCGGGGTGGAGTTACCTACCCGTGTGGACTCACATGAGGTCCTACCACTAGTAAACTAAGTAATTAAGAAGCTTATCTTTCAAAACTTATAGCCACTTCACAACAAAGATCAGCCGACTCCATTCCGCGCTGGCAGCTTCTTATTTGGTTAATGACATTACTGAAAAAAATTTAGAATTTATAAAAAGGTAAAATATCACAATTTGAACTAAATGCTGAAACAAATTCGTAATGCTTAAATCTACCCTTGTTGTGTCTTTAAACAAATAAAGTCATTAAGCTACGTCAGTCAGGAGTCAGGGCCCTTAGGAGATTTGAAATACTTTATACGCCGGAAGCTTTTTAAAAATATGTATGTTCCAAACAAAAATAATAATAAATGTGAAATATTTAGTAGGCCGTTATGATAAATCGACTTTTTGAAAAACATTATTTTAAGTGAGTATTTATGTTTCTGAAGTTTTTCATTATAGGTAAATTTGCAAATGAATTAGCGATGAGGGATGATTTAAGTAAATACCTTTTTAAACAGACGTGTTAACATGGTATGACATGATTTAGCGGGTAAGAGACGGTGTTTTTAATTTCTATGTGTTTTCTGAGATAAGTTTCAAGATTTAAGACAAATTCGCTTACCCTCGAAATTGTATCTCATTATACAGTCTCTTCATGTTGTCGCCGCTGTGGATTCTTGTTATTAGAAGTTACAGTGGTAGGAGTGGGTGGAGAATAAACAGCCGATAGTGTGTTAGGGTTAGATGAAATATACCACACGTAGGGTATTAAGACATCACTCTATTACACTGTGGTAGCCTAGATGATAGTATGTAGATGGAACCTCACTCGCAATAGGTCATAAAAACTCGGAACGTCTCATAGCAAAGTGTACCCATCTATTGGTTCTCTTACTAATTTATAATTTTGGCGGGTTTTATTCTTATTACACAACTATCTGGCATTCGCGAAATCGCGTTGGCCGTGATCCGTATTTAAGAAGTGGTAAGAAAGGTAGCGTATTTCATTTTCCAGGGTTCATCACACAACGTTTGCCCGATGTGGGAATAGAATAGTGCGCAACAGTCAGTTAGTAAATGTTTGATTAAAAACAGTTCTAAGAAAAAATGTGTAGGTAGGGATCTTTGGGCGTGTGAGTTCGTAGTTTTAACTACTCACTAACACAGTGATTCTCAACCTTTTTTTGTTGCGACACATATTTAACGATTTCAAAATTTGGCGGCACACAAAAAAAAAGATAAAAATTATTTACTTACTACAACACACTGCATAAATAGTTTATAAAAAAAATATATATATAATATACGAAATAAACTAAAATATACTATTTTTTTTTTATGTGGATTTAAATATATATTCATGTTTAAAATATTTTTCTTTTAAAATGTTATAATTTAATAATATTAACATTATTATATATTCCCAAAATTTGGCGGCACACTTTTGAAATTTGGCGGCACACAAAAGTGCCGCGGAACAGTGGTTGAGAATCACTGCACTTAACACATCGAGGACAACCGCATCAAATACCGGTTCGAATATCGACGACGACCGCAATAACGTTCTGTCAAGCAAAACGTATCGATTGTATTGATTCATACTCCACGAAATTGATACCAAGATTTCCTCGAGAGAATTTTCGCGAGTCGAACTAAAACTAGTGTTAAGGTTTAATTTCGCGGTTTTTTTGTTGTCATTACATTATTTCCGTTGATTCGAATACTTTGAAGTTTTCGTGATTATGATTTCGTAAAAGTAGTTCTTATTAAGGTATCAAGATCACTTGACTTTTGATTGATGAGTTTAAGGACATTTTATACAGATACTTGTGATTTGTATTGAACTAGCGGACATGGGCAAACTATTATAGCTTCTGCGAGTTGATATTACAGAGTGACGTCCGCAAATCTTCGAGAATCGTTTGCATTCGATTCCTTCAAAGAAGCTTATAGCCACTTCATAACAAAGATACGTTAAAGACCTACCGATCCATGCTGACTCAAAATATATCATAACAACATTTAAGATCTGAAGAAATCTTCCAAATATCATTTTTTATTATTTCATTTTTTGCATTAAGAATGGCTCCTAATTCTATTTGCTCTTATAAATTAACGTTGTCTAATTTTGTTAGTCGTTTAATTTAAGTTTTTCTTCTTTAAATAGTCAGTTTTTAGGCCCGATAGAAAGACACAAAATAGGTTAAAATTACGTAGAGATTTATTTAAAACTATTATTACGTTTAATTGCGGTCTTAGTATTTTAAGTGTATTATTTAATTTTAATTTAATTGTACGACTCGTAAAATTGGTATAGGTACTCCATTTGTTATTTATTCTTAATAAAAGAAAGTTTAATGAACTAGAAGGAATTTGAAAAGAAACGTAAAGTAAAACTTACGGATTTAAATTAAATTACGATCTAACAAAAGGCTCGCAGCCTCTCGAGGTCTTAATAAACACCTTCGACTGCTCGATTTAGAGAGTAGGCTTCACAGAATTAACTGGGAAATATTAAGTGCTCTTCCTAACGAACGCGTGATAATGTAATATGTTAAATATGCTTAATTTGTTTGTTGGATGTGTTATTATTATAATCGTTATTATAATTATAATCGTTTTGTGATAGATTTAGAATTTCTTAGGACGTTTTCTTGCTTAAAATTGTGTTCACCAGTGCGAGCTCACAGCACTATGTATTCTTTTCATTCAAGCGTAGTTAGGTACAATTATCTTGCTTTTCATATGTTCTTGAGAGATGGGATTGTTAAGAAACTGAGACCACAGCGACCTCCTTTAGGATATGATGTCTGTGGGCTGCTGTAAAACCGACCAGATCTAATGAAACTTTTCGTCATATGTATTTTTATTGATCACTAGCGACCCGCCCTCGCTTCGCTTCGGAAATATTAAAACACACATGAAACCAAAAAAATAATAATAAAATAATAAAAAAAAGTAGCCTATGTTCATCAGAAACAATGTCGGCTTCTAATGGAAAAAGAATTTTTCAAATCGGTCCAGTAGTTTCGGAGCCTATTCGAAACAAACAAACAAACAAATCTTTCCTCTTTATAATATTAGTATAGATTTCAGTCTGATCCTGCATCCTTACAGGACCACGTGACAGGCGCTCGATCGAACGCCTCTGTCCTGCATAAACTCCCGACGCAATATGGTAGGGGTCATGAGTTGCTTATGTGCTGTCTATTGATCCTTTTTTTTATTGCTTAGATGGGTGAACGAGCTCATAGCCCACCTGGTGTTAAGTGGTTACTGGAGCCCATAGGCATCTATAACGTAAATGCGCCACCCACCTCGAGATATAGTTCTAAGGTCTCAGTATAGTTACAACGGCTGCCTCGCCCTTCAAACCGAAACGCATTACTGCTTCATGGCAGAAATAGGCAGGGTGGTGGTACCTACCCGTGTGGACTCACAAGGTCCTACCACTAGTAAAAAATACTGGAATGAAATTATACATGAATGACGAAAAATGTGGAACGCTTCTCTATTTTGCGTTCATCTTTGCTAACCTTCTCTGTATCGTACCAATTTTAGTACAGGTAACCCTCCTATACACGGTATAACACGGTATTTTATAACACGGTTTCACTCTAACCCGAAAAGAAAAAAATCCCAAAACACTTTTATAACACGGTACTTCTACAACACGCTAACGAGATTTTTGTTTAAAACTGCTTAGAAAATTACATTGCACTATAAACACACAATATATAGAAATAACCGAAATTTTACTGCTTATTTTTTATGTATAATAAGTAAAAATGTCTCAAACCTCTCAAATGCCTGTATGTATAGGCATAGTTGAAATGTTTCGTTCCGAAATATTACTATCCTTTTTGTACTGGCTTCTAGCCTTATGACGGTTTCGCACACACGTGATATCGTAGGAATGCATCTATCGTGCTATAGGGGGTATACCTGTATACTCGTATATCCTTCAATCAGCGAAGTGTCAAAATGACATTTGACGAAGCCAGTACCTGTCATTTCAGTGAAGAAGCTCTTGCATATAATATCGCGGACATTTATTGAAAGCTTCAAATTATGTAATGCAATGCTGAAATTAATACAGTTAACAAGTAGATTGCTTTAATAAATTATTTAATTTCACACAAATTGTGTGTAATTTGCAGTGATGCTGTTTATTATGAGGGTGCAACCGAATCCCGGTGACCTCATTCCGACGGCGCTTAGTAATGGCGCGGCAGACGTGACTATCCACCGGCTAGTTGACAGAGGGAGCCCTAACGACTTCGGCTTTCCAATTTGCCACGCCCGATTAAATTTCATAACAATGATAATTCAAAACTGGAACGACTTTATATTTGATATTTAAACGGAAAATGAATATAATAGTTGAATTGTTTGAGTTTCTTTGACTGGATCGCGTTTGATATTTCAAAGAATTGCTTTGAAGTCATCGTGAATGCCCCCTTGATACAATAGGTTTGTTGGCTATAGAAATAGATGAGACGGTAGGGCCAATTTGTTTCAATATAAAACGCCTCCACATTGTACTCAAGATACAAATTGGGAAGATTTTGAAATTTAAAAGTTACGTACTGTAAATATTTACGGATATTAATATTAAGCAGGAGAAATTTCTCAAATGTTTTTCTCCCTTCTCTCTTTTGAAATAAAATTGGTATTTTCTTCAGCATTAAGCAGCAGCTTGGAGGTGACTCTGGAGTTTCTGATGTCCTCGAACAAATTCACCATCAGGCATGCTCATACCTCAGATTCATACTTGGTCTGAGTTTTAATGTGTGATATTCTCGGGTCACTGTTTTATAGCGTTTTACGGTTGGAGGGATTGCGTGGGGGGAAATTAACAATTGCTGAATGCTATCTGATTTGTAATACTAGTTACTACAGCTAGATCTGCGGTAGGCAGCAGCTTGGCTCTGCCCCTGGCATTGCTGAAGTCCATGGGCGACGGCAACCACTCACCATCAGGTGGGCCGTATGATCGTCTGCCTACAAGGACAATAAAAAAAAAATCTGAAGTGGGACTTGCTATGTCAGTATCACGACGAACTAGCTAATACCAGTTGAATATCACAGAGAGTGGATGGTTGGTTGCTGCATACGACCTATCGACAGTATTGTTCGCGGAGGCCACGGTAAGGAAATCACTTTTAGGCTCTTCAAGCACCTGCCATTGTTAAAAGTTCGACGAGTGAACCAAGCCATAGACACAAACCACTGAATCTCACGCCGGATCTTCTCAGTGTGTTGTGATTCCGATCTGGGGGTATATTCTTGTAAGCATTACTCTCGCTAAGGCTAGCAAATTCTCTCGGGTTAAGCCAGTGAGCTCACCCACCGATCTGTGACAAGCTGGAATAGCCCCTTAGGCTACTAGCGAATAGGCTGGGAAAAAAAAGGAAATTAATTGTGTCGCTTTACTTTCGTAATTTAGCATTTTGACGATGTCTATACTTTCGACACTCTAAATGTTTTTAATAACACGACTTGCCTCACTTATTTCCCCCATAAAATTTAGTTTATTTGGTTATAAACAAGCGCTAAAATAAAGCGGTGCGTAAAGTTTCGTCGCAGCCAGTTGGTTTCAAATTAAAACCTGAGCCGGTAACAAATGGCTTGGTTACATAATGCCGGCCGTGGTTTAGTAACTGGTGGCGGTTGAGCTCAGCTACCTAAAGAAGTATGCACCGAATTCTGGTAGAAGTCTGTTGCTGTGAATGTTTCCTGACATTGTTTTTCAAGCTCACACACGGCTAGTGCGCGGAAATTCGAAGCAAGGGTACGGTTTAAACGAGTATGTTAATTCAGCTAATGAAGGGAGCGGGTAAAACTGCTCTTGTCCGGCTGAACGATGTCCAACTTTATAACGAAGCCGAACTTTTAAATTAATTATAATTTACCGAATTTGTCGCTTTGTTGCAAAACTAAGGATTTGTGATTATATAGATTTAAATTGATTAAATAAGGTAATTGAATAAATTTCCATTAAGCTTTAGGCTGAAGTGTGTGAAGTGAAATTTAATTTCTTTACTAATCTATTATTAATGATTAGATGAAAAAGGCATTATTTCAAAATTAAAATTTTCATCAAACATTCCAATATGAATCTCTATGCTTCGTCAATAAGCTAGGTAAATGAAAAAAGGTAAATATTTTTAAAAGTACCTTTATACAAAACCGAATGTAATCAAAAATATAAGTGTAAAGAGTGAACAGTGGTGAGTGATCTTTTGCGAACGTAAAATCGTGACTGAAAAACCTAGTGAATGAAAGCGAAAATATGTTTAGCTTTTTACGAATATTCATTCGTCTGAAAGCGAAATAAAAACAACAGCTACTCATTGCTTGTGGTCCAGTAGAGAAAGAGACAAGGCTATCATCTTTCCTCTTCTCAACAGAAATGATGAACTCTTTGCTCATGACATTCTGATGTCATCGTTCTCAAAAAGTGTTAAATTTTTTAACACAATATGATGAAACTCAAATAACAGTGCCGAAATGGATTATAACTTTAATGTAGGAGGAGTGAGGCGATATTATAAAGTCACACAAGTGGCTGTTATTCCGATGAAACATGTGAGTGGCTCCATTCACAGTAGTGTCTGTGGGATCGGTGGCGATCGGTGAACTTGATCAAATGTATTTGTAGAATAATTCTACACATTAAATGAGATCAATAATTTATTTTCTACTGTTATTTAAATAGCTTACGAATTAAAAAAGAAAATCATTTTCGCTTAGACGGGCGAACTCGTATTACGTGATTGCCGGAGTCCATAGACATCAATAACGTAAATGCTGCCACCCATCATGAGACATACCATTACTGGTGGTAGGACCTCTTGTGAGTCCACACGGGTAGGTACCACCACCTATTTCTGCCGTGAAGCAGTAATGCGTTTCGGTTTGAAGGGTGGGGCAGCCGTTGTAACTATATTTGAGATCTTAGAAGTTATATCTCAAGGTGGGTGGCGCATTTACGTTGTGGATGTCTATGGGCTCTAGTAACCACTTAACACCAGGTGGGCTGTGAGCTCGTCCACTCATAAAAGCAATAAAAAAAAAAACATGAGTGGTATGTTCTAATACATCGGCTGCCTCAAAAGATACCCTACCAGTATTTCGGCTTGCTGAAGTTTGTTTCAAAATTAATGTAATTTCCAAAACATAGTTTGACTACGACGAAGTTTGTCTGATACACTGACTCGATATTGGAAATAGTAGCCGGGAAACTACGGGTATTAAAAAAATAGTAAACATATTTCAGGTAGAATCAAAGATCAAAAGTTCACGAATGCCTTCCACGGTGAACAGTGTGCAATAAAAACCAAGTCCGCAAAAAAATATAATTTGCGTAATTACTAGTGGTAGAGTCTCTTGTAAGCCCGCAAGGGTGGGTACCAACACCCTGCCTATTTTTGCTGTGAAGCAGTAATGCGTTTCGGCTTAAAGGGTGGGACAGCCGCTGTACTGTAAAAAGCTGAGACTTAAAACTCATGTTTCATGGTGTCATTTAGTGATTGACGTCTATAGGATTCGGTAACCACTTAACATCAGGCAGGCCGTGGGCTCGTCCACCCATCTTAGCAATAAAAAAGTAGTTCAAGTATTTAATGCAGATGCATAGGAAATGTTTTAATGCCTGTTCCTTGGCGTCTTCACTACCCAACACTGGAGTTTTACTGAGCCAAAGGCAAAGAAAAGAAAAAAAAAAGCATTAAAACACAAGCTTTTTCGCAATGTTTAAGTTCCTTTTCGCAATGTTAAAGTTTCTTTAATATGAATTGTTTTGAAACAAAGGCAGTAGATAACTCAAAACGTTGGCTTAAAGATCTCATTATCATGCCAAAAAATAAGAATAAATGTCATTATTATCCATCTTATGGTATAATTGTAATTAATAAGTATACTACTAATATATAAATAAGTATAATAATAAGTACTCAAATAACACTTGTATGTATTGTCCAGAATGTAATATTTGAAGCACATATAATGTTTTTAATATGTTCTTTTAGTTATATATGTTCATTTTTCACATATGCACGGAAAAATAAAATTACGAAACGTGACCTAAGGAAGGCATGGCTTGCTATAAAAAAAAATGTATTGACAATGTTATTGGTTCGGATAAACGAGTGGAGTAGAGAGTTTTATGTAGCATATGTTGTTTAGTGTTCTTAGACGAAAATATCCCAACCCGGTGTTATGTATAGGTTCACTAAAGTAATAATTGTTAGTCTCGTTTTATTGAATCTAGAACTTCATTACTATTAGATAACCATATTGTAGCCACGTGGCGTCTTAAAAATTTTGGCGTCGTTCCATATCGATTCGAAAAATTCATAGATAACAAAACATTTTTTTAGCTAGTTTTTGGCGGGAAAAAGTTGAATATTTTTATAATTTTTTAAAAATGTTTTTTGCTTAGATGGGTGGATGAGCTCACAGCCCACCTGGTGTTAAGTGGTTACTGGAGCCCATAGACATCTACAACGTAAATGCACCACCCACCTTGAGATATAGGTTGTAAGGTCTCAAGTATAGTTACAACGGCTGCCCCACCCTTCAAATCGAAACGCATTACTGCTTCACGGCAGAAATAGGCAGGGTCGTGGTACCTATCCATGCGAACTCACAAGAGGTCCTACCACCAGTAATTACGCAAATTATAATTTTGCGGGTTTGATTTTTATTACACGATGTTACTCCTACACTGTGGAAGTCAATCGTGAAATTTGTTGAGTACGTATTTCATTAGAAAAATTGGTACCTGCCTGGGATTCGAACACCGGTGCATCGCTTCAACACGAATGCACCACACGTCTTATATTTTAGGCCACGACGACTTCAATAATTGAATGTGTATTGCCTTTCATCATTGTGAAGTATCTTAGACGCAACTCTGAGTGCAGCATCCGTGTCATAGTAAAACTTAAGTCCGACTTTCATAAATGCGTAAATGAGATTTCGTATCTTTGCCGATCCGTTAAGAGCTCTTTTCTCTGGAGCTCATCCCGAATGTCATTCAATTCAGGTCATGCTTACAATAAAGTGCATTGCCATCGAAACTGAAGCAATGTTCTAAAGTAAAGATTCAACTCCGTAGGAAAAGAGGTAGAGGTATTCGCAATTTAGCTTTGCGAGACTTGACCTAACCCGACATACGAATATTGCAAGTTAAACAAAAACTTGTAGAAACATTCCTTAAATTACGGACCCATGAAAAATTTAAAACCCGTAGCTACATTTAGAAAAAAAACATACAATAATTCGTATCGTAATGTAGATTATGATTCGTGCTGATTTTATCTTACAATAAATACTGGGGCGTGCAAATTTGAACCCCAAATAAATCGAATTACGACTTTGAATCCTCCAAAGGAACGGATTAGGAAAGGTTTTTACCGGCGGTCCGTTATTTGAGGACCTCGAATCGCTTTGAGCACCGCAATTATTTTACATTTTAAATCTATTCATTTTAACGTGCGCCGAAACGATACTTATTCGTCTTCTCAAACGTTTCATAATTATTTTCTCTTTTAAGAACTAAGAAGGAAAAGTAATAAGGTAAATCACTTTGATATTCAAATATATACGAGTATATATTTCTGTGTGCGTTTTCATTATCTATTCGCTGTCGCTATGAGAGGTTTTGGAATTAATTTGCTTTAAAATGTGGAAAGCTATTTAGACTAGATATGGGTTTCTGATGTCGGCATTATGCAGCCGCTCTTTATACAACTTCCCGTTATCATAATATAGTAATTATCCTCCTTAATTTCTATCTCAAATGCAAGTGATATGTAGTGATTCAGCGCGAACTTGTGCATTTAAATCTTTTCGTTAAAATTGGTATTCTTCTTCTCTCAATTGTGTCATCTTGATAGAGTGGTCGTGATCGTCATGTTGGAGGGAGTAGACTTGACGCGTCTCACGATGTCCCGCCATCTCTCCCTGCCCGAGTCAATTCTACTGCACTCATTATGGGAACCTCCTATTAGTATTAATTTGGCCGGTCCACCGCATTGTCGACTTTCCGCGCGGTCTTTTACCGTCCACCCTTCCCTATACGACTAGGCGTTTCATAGACCGGTCATTTTGTCGTAAAACGTGTCCAAAAATCCACCATCTGACATTGTACTTGATGGCGAGTTCTCGAAGTATCAATGTGCGTATGAAACTCGGTCCACGAAATTCCTAGCATTCTTCTACAGCACCACATCTCCAGAGCATCTATTTGCTTCCTTTTCACTGCTCGCACAGTTTCAGCAGCGTATAAAAATATAGAGAGTATCTTAGTTCTAACGAGCCTGATCTTTGTGGTCTAAGTTATATTTCTATTCCATCTATGACTTTGATCTCATCTGCTCATCGAATACAATAAAAAAAGAATTTTAAACAAAACAAGGAAATGGCACTCATTTTTTATTCTGGTGGTAGGACCTCTTGTGAGTCCGCGCGGGTAGGTACCACCACCCCGCCTATTTCTGCCGTGAAGCAGTAATGCGTTTCGGTTTGAAGGGCTGGGCAGCCGTTGTAACTATACTGAAATTTTAGAACTTATATCTTAAGGTGGGTGGCGCATTTACGTTGTAGATGTCTATGGGCACCAGTAACCACTTAACACCAGGTGGGCTGTGAGCTCGTCCACCCATCTAAGCAATAAAAAAAAAAATCTTTAGGAAAGATTGTGAACTGTCAATTCAATGACAGATTTTGTTAACGTTAAAATCCGGGTGACTAAAATGGCCTCTTTTAAACTAGTACGTTTTTGTTCACAAATTTAATTCAACGGTTTCCTTTGTCGGGACCGTTTGAATAAAACGAAAAACGCTTTTCATCTTACGACGCAAATGTCAACAAAATTTAAATGGGCAAACCTCTTAGAATCGCTTTCAGAAATAATGTTTCCTAAAAGAGTAAAATTGTAGGAATATAAGCTAAACTTCGAATATACATTTTTTTTATAGGAGCTCCCTAGTAGATAGATATTTATGGCTGGTATTATGTAATTGAAATGTACTCTAGGAAAAGAAAAGATATTTTCATAAAACAAGACCCAAGAATCAATAAATATCTAATTTAAATTACATTTACGGTTTAATTAATTACATTTTCAATAAATGCGAGATTATTTCAGGTTGTAACCAGTTCTAATTATGCTTACGACTCAAAAAAACCCGAAAAAATACAGTCTATAGATATAGATACCTTTTTTATGACGATACACAAATACGATGATTTAGAAATTCGTCGGCTTGAGCGATGTAAAATCACTACCGCGAACACGGATTGTATTATGACCAAAGTCAGATAACAATCCATTTTATTCTCTTTCTTAATTGGTATTTTACTAGTAAAGGTTTGTTTTAATATAAGCTTAAGAAATAATGTCTGTTTCTGCCAGGAAACGCTTATTTGTACCGTAGAAACAGGCATTGTACTGGTAACTATTTAACTTCAGGTAGGTTGCGTGTTCGCTTACTAAAGTATGTAAAAAAAAAATTTCAAGTCGGAATAAAACGAAATCAGAATAAATACTCTTGATCTTATTGTTCAAATTAATTTTAAATGATTTCAACAAATACTTAAATTCGACGGATGAAGTTACTCTTATGAAAAATATTTCTCGCTTAGGGCGATTTCTTGGAAATTGTAAATTATGTGGCTTAAGCGCTGAACGCTCTACGTTACTGAAATTTAAGCAATTTCTTTGAAAAGCAGGCGACTGTCTCGTGATGATTTTTTATATATATATAATAACAACGTATGCAAGGCAAATCTAAAAATGGAATTTAATTTTACTCCGTGCGATTGCATTGGTTCTTATCTGATTGTAACCGTTTTGCATAAAGGCACGCACATGCCTTTACCATTTTAGAAAAAATCAGTGTTCGTTGATCAAAATTATCACTTAGTTTTATTATTTCAAAATTATGATAAACTAAGAATATAAAGATATACACGAAACATCTTTAAAAACAAAGATTCACTTATGAACGTACTTTGAGCACCGTCTGTTTAGAGTGCATAACCAACAAAAGCCTTTCATTGTACCTATGAACTTTTTCAATTAAATTCCTATAGAATAATCAAACATAATGTCTCTCTATGTTTTCAACTTATTTATTTTATTGTATTCGATATCTGTATTTCAATATTTAAAATTGAATGACGACATATCATCACAACGAATTTTAATTTTCGGTTTGGTAATTTTTAATTTATTAATAATATATTTAATTTTATGGTTCACGGCGCTTCGAATATTTAATAGTTTACGTGATCACGGACAAAAACCGATTGTAATAGATTTTTTTTATTGCCCTTGTAGGCAGACGAGCATATGGCCCACCTGATGGTGAGTGGCAGAGCCAAGCCGCTGCCTACCGCTTAATACTCTCCACAAGCCTCGTTTGAAGAAGTACATGTCATAGCGCTCGGGAAACACTGTAGAGAGGAAGTAGTAGTTTTTATTATGTCTTCGTCCTGCGAAAACCAAACTTACTGTGCATCTGCACTCGTAGGACTCGCCATTTTACTCGTACTAATTTTTGTAGCGAAACAGTCATGTTTTCCGGTTTGAACTGGTTATTGGTAGGTACCTTTGATCTGTTAGGTCTTCGGAGGCATTCGGGCAGTTATTAGGGCTGGACCCTTACCCACGCCTTCCGGTTAAACTAAAAAGTTTCCGGGTAAATAGATGGATAAATTAATTCACGATCATAAAAATAAGAGTCACGATCAAACACATAATCCTTTTTACGTAACAGATAATAATAATATACATAAATTGTACTTTGACAAGAACATCTAGCTCTACCTGTCTGCTTCGCTGGGTATATAAAATGAACACTAGTATTTCTCACCCCCACAAAGATTCTCATCATTAACGCCCCCGCAACTGGTGTAGGGAGTCCAACACACATATAAATATTAGCCTATCCATTAAGCACATGTATTTTCTACATGGATACCAAGTTTTAAGTCAATCGGATGCATGGTTCAGTAGTTATAATAGAACATCCGTAAAAACCACTGTAGATTTATATATTAGTATAGATAGGTCTGCTTATGTTTTCATAATACTTATAAATTTCAAAGTATTTTACTGAGATTCTGTACAAAATTTATTCGTTCAACTTCGTCCAGCCGTTTTTGCATAGCACTCAAGAAAATTGTATGTTTTGTCCATAACTCAAAGACGTATTAACAAACGATCAGAATTGTAGAACAGCTTTTGTACTTGTTTTTTATTCGTCTCAAAACACTTTACACGTAATCATAATTGCAGATTTGTTACTGCTCTTCCTTAAAGAATTCATAATAAATGCTATTTAAATTTCTCAATTAGTGTACAATGCTATCAAGAGTCCAATGCTAAACTTGACGTCTATTTAATCCATATATATGGTCACTATGTCAAAGCTACGCCTTTTTTTTTTTTTAAAAGAAAGGAATAGTTTAAATCATTTTAATCAACTTTTTTTTATTGCTTATATGGGTGGACGAGCTCACAGTCCACCTGGTGTTAAGTGGTTACTGGAGCCCTAAGACATATACAACGTAAATGCACCACCCACCTTGAGATATAAGTTCTAAGGTCTCAGACAGTCTCAGTATAGTTACAACGGCTCCCCACCCTTCAAACCGAAACGCATTACTGCTTCACGGCAGAAATAGGCAGGGCGGTGGTACCCACCCGCGCGGACTAACAAGAGGTCCTACCACCAGTTAATGAAAGCGCTTCATATTAGACGTATCATTTTAAGATACATACGTATGCAGAAATTTATAATCTGTAACGAGGTGTCCACAAAATGTTAAATCGCGAGGGTTGATTCGAAAAAAAGAAAAACAATTCTTAAAACTTTATAAGTAAAGTATATAAGAATAAGAAAAACTAGTACATTTTCCTCACTGCATTAAAGGAGCTCTGGAAGTTCTCTTTAAATACGCAACAAATTTTATGCATCTGCTAACTCAAGACTACAAAGTTGAATCCAGTTGAGGTTTTATTTATTTTTATTCAGATAACAGAAGTAAACTTATTTTCAATTATGCAGGCAAAGAGAATGTTTCACAAATACAATGAGCAACTTATTTTTTAGAGAGGCTTGGTAATGATACTCATATTACAGACCAATAGGTACGCTAGGTTGATTCTCGTAAGGCCCTTCTCCAATCCACACATCATTAAGGCTCCACACTGTAATTGGAATAGAAGAAAATAAAGGGTGTGATCGGCCTTCTCAATGAAAAATAGTTAAGACCACACAGATAGTAACAACTGCGGTATCTATAGATCAGGTCACTGTGTCCTATTACCTACCTCATTCATATGTCATGACCTTACTGTAGTTTGGAAATGTTTTGCTATTTTCCTGAATAACGAAACAAAGAAATAGTTCCAAATACTCATTTCATGTGAGAAAACATCATTCCAATATGATATTCATCAGCACTATTCACTAATAAAATAATTAGTAAACTATCATTGGCCTACGAGGAATATCGAATGTGATCTGTACTCTATTTGTTTTGGCTGTATTTTTTCTTTGAACGTTAACTAATGTCGATACGAATAATTAATTACCCGTATCTATTTCTTTGATATCCAAGATGTTATTATTCGGTATCGGTTTGTTTTGATTGAATCAATTTACCTCAGTACAACGATCTTTTGTTTTGAGGATCGACGCCTACGATTTGTCGACAATCAGATCGGCTTCTTTTTGAAGCCAACGATTGTACAATATTTGATTGTACTTTTACGGCATTACTATTAATCTTTGTAGGTTTAAACTAATTCAATTTGGAATTATTTTAATTTTGCGCAGCCACTTGCATAGTGTATGTAACTACTATTTAACCGATTCTTTTCACGATTTTTACACGTGTTAATTTAAATTCTTTAAGGAAACCGCCATTAGGTACGAGATTACGTAGCTTATAAGTTTTTCATTAAACGAAATCATAGTAATTGTAATATATACCAGTTCATTAGTAAAAAGGATTTGCGGAATACTCGCAGCTTACATTGAACTCAAATAACAAAAACAATTTATGTTCACTGTACTAAAGGTAGGTAATTTAGTGAGGGTAGCGTAATTTTCGATATGTATGCAGTATTATCATCTTCGTCGAAATAATTTCATTGTTCACTATGATGGCGGATGTCTTGTAAACTTGATAGAGAAAAATAAAAAAAAAACTTTAATACCATTACCAAATACCATTGCATAGAATAAAGAATAGCTAATTCCATGTTGATTATTTATAGAAGAAACAATGTAATCACAAAAATCGTTTTAACAAAAGCAAACACTAAAATACAGCGTTCAAAGATATTCAGAATTGTGATCCTTTTAAAGTATTAAATAAATGTATCTGATTAATTAGATGGAGTCCGGTTCATTACTTAAAGCTAATTTGTTTTTTTATTGTCGTGCATCTTAATACCACGGATTCTGATAGTCTATAAACGAGAAATTTATAATAATAAGTTCAAGTGAAATAAAACGATTATTCGAATATTGCCGGAGATTGGAAAGATTTTCCTTTGAATTCATAAATATTTATGATGTTGTGAAGATTAGTTTCTGTTCAATAGGAAGTGTTGGTGAGCATGCTATTGGCTCAAGTTGCTTTAAATTTATAATTCATTGTCAGGTTAGACATTTTAAGTTAAATTTAAGTTTTAAGCTCAAGAAACTTAAACCCTGAATTTATTACAGCAATCACTTTAAGTTGCTCTTACTTATTTAAACTTTTAATTATGCTTCAAATGGCACGAAATCAACCAAATAGCCCGCGCCGATCGCGTCTTCCTACACAAGCGATTCGCATTATCTCAGCCCGATTCCGAGACTGTCAAATTTCAATTCTACCAGATCGTTCTTAAGTAGAGTATTCGGAGAAATCTCGGCGAAGTTACTGCCCGTGTCTTGGTCGTGGGGTGCCGCCGTGAGGGAGGCTATCGATCGGGCTGGCTGCGCAACAAGTGAGGCCCGGTACAGCTGCGTGGACACACTACCGCCCGGCGCACACACCTGCACTTAATTCGCCCATCGATCTACACATACTTGTGGATTCGCATCGGTTAATTGCAGCAGTTCAACTCCAATTGTCTGAGCGTGGTTTAGTAGATCGCAGATGTAATCTTTTAACTGAAATCTGGAGGAGGCAAGTAAAAATATATTTATCGAGCGAGTTATCCGGTTACCGGCAAATTTATTTCGCAGGCTGTGTAGTTTTTGGTACAAAACTCTTCGTGAATATGATTTTATATCAGTAGTTTAGTAGATCGCAGATGTAATCTTTCTAACTGAAATCTGGAGGAGGCAAGTAAAAAATATATTTGTCGAGCGAATTATCCGATTATCGGCAAATTTATTTCGCAGGCTGTATAGTTTTTGGTACAAAACGCTCTTTGTGAATACGATTTTATATCAACCTCAATTCAGTTTGTTTAATAGGATTCTGTATATATAAACAGGGGGAAGTTTTCGAGACATGTGTGTTCGAAGTACCTACGTCGAAATTTACGATGCTCTATTATGATATTTATCGTAAAATGAAAATAAAAACAATGGCTTTATTTGTAAGAAGTCGGTTGTTTTTATTGAGAGTCATAAATCTACTGTATTTCATACTTATCTTTTCCATACCAATATGGTTTTTTTTTATTCAAGCTGAGTTGGACAAATACGGAGAGCTATAAGGACATTATTCTTTTTTTAAGAAGAAAATTAAGGTTGTCTGGGTTATTTCATACAGAACGTCTAAGCTAAATCGTAATGCTTTTTAAATAATACATTTGATTCCTGATTTCTTCTTTACCAAAGGATCTACAAATTGACGTGTAGTTTATGAAGCAACGCCTGACAAGCATATACTACGGGAAATGTAACGTGTTTGATTTGTTCTGAATTATAAAGTTAACGCGAATGAAATTGCAAGGCACGTCTAGTCCATATAAAAAATGTTTCTTTTTTTCTATATCGTTGGAGGAGGTGAACGGGCTCTCGGCTTCTTGATATGAAATAGAAAGCATTACATCGTAAATGTCGTCATCAACCTTGAGAAACCAAATCGAGGTTTCCATTTTGTATTGTAAATAGGTCCCCCTTCTAAATCGCAATGGATGACTGCTTCACGGCACAGATGGGCAGGACGCTGTTACTGAGGACTTCTGGACTCCTGTTTTGTCTGCAAGCGATGAATCCGGTCGTACAAATCCGACTTACAGAGTATCAGCGACGCATACCACCATTTAACATTTAAATTTCTTCTCTTAAATTCAACATTTAATTTATTGTGAAATAAACTTAGATCCACTACGTAATTTTAGATAGAGAACATGATTTTTTTTCTTCGGAGTTAGTAGAAAGATTAGGACTATGCCAGTGGCTCATAATCGATTGATTGACACACAAGTGGACAACACGTCCTTACGGCTAATAACTCTTGCATTAGACGCCTTCAGCTCTAACACTAGGAGCAGACTTAGGGATCCCGGTAATCGTACTCGTCGAACTCGGCAAAAAGTTCGACCTGGAAAGTAACCCATACATCAACCCGCTGAGTTTTTCGCCGGGTCTTCTCAGCGAGTTGCGATTCCGATCCGGTAGTGGATTCATTCGTGAAGCAGTTGCTCTTGAGTTGTTAGATCTTATTCGGAGGCACTCGGGCAGCGCTTAGCAAATCCCGCCCCTCCTGGTTGAGCCTTTGCTCGCCCACCTGGTGAAATTGGAAAGGCCTCCGGGCCACCAGTAGTCCTTCAATCATAAAAAAAACAAGTGGACAATTTCATGAAAATAATATGGTCCTGTAAACATTACAGTTGCACACCCTCTAGTTAACAATTAAATAAACATCCAATGATTTCGCTTACAAATAATCGCTTTTTTTACATTACAAAATGAAGCCTCTTTTTTTTTCCACAGGAGAAAATCGTCGGTTTCTCACCCGCACGGCAGTTGGGGTATGTGGGAGTCGAACCTCACAAAAATTAGTAAAAGAATAGTCTCTAATAATTCCAATGCCTAAGAATTTCTTGCCTATTTCGATTTTGTGAATTTTATACAGCGCTGTATTGAATTACAGGTTCACGGTCCACCTGTTATTAATTGGTTACGAAACTCAAAGACTTTGCGACATGAATATCTTTTTTTTGTTTTTTTTTTATTGCTTAGATGGGTGGACGAGCGCACAGCCCACCTAGTGTTAAGTGGGTACTGGAGCCCATATACATCTACAACGTAAATGCGCCACCCACCTTGAGATATAAGGTCTCAGTATAGTTACAACGGCTGCCCCACCCCTCACACCGAAACGCATTACTGCTTCAGGGTAGAAATAGGCAGGGTGGTGGTACCTACCCGCGCGGACTCGCAAGAAGTCCTACCAGCAGTAATTACGCAAATTATAATTTTACGGGTTTGATTTTTATTACACGATGTTATTTTCCTTCACCGTGGAAGTCAATAGTGAACATTTGTTGAGTACGTATTTCATTAGAAAAATTGGTACCCGCCTGAGATTCGAACACCGGTGCATCGCTCAACAAGAATGCCAGACTTCGGACGTCTTATCCTTTAGGCCACGACGACTATCGCCACAAAGGTAAAATATAATGTGAAATTTCTAATTGTATTCTACAATGATTATTACACCCATCAAACTCATGATTGTTTTATGAAAACACGCCGAATGGTGGTACATGCATACTTGTGTAGGCTATAATACGCAGTAGCAAGGGTTAAATAAGCTACGAATTTGCGTAACATACTTGATGTTATATCCTTTAAATGCAAGACAAATGCAAAGCTACAATCTTCCTAAAATTTCTGTACGTCAACAAAAAACTATGCATTTCGCATGTACATGAGAAAGCATTTGAAATATTGAATTTCGTTTTCTTAAATCTTTGTTTATTATCCGAATCAAATTTAGACTGACATTTCTTTTTCATCGAGCATCAATCATATCGCAACGGTATAATGAAGTTTTCACGGAAATGTAAACTATTTAACCATAGCACTGTCAACAACAAAAGCTACCGTTAACCTTTTTGTCTACGAAGGCATGCATAAGGTTCATTTAATCGTCAGTCATGCTGCTCCTGGCGTCGTATTCCTCAATGCTGAGGGTCGTGATCACCCTTCTGTATCACTCTCTCTCGTACGATTTTTCTCCATCTCTTTCTGTCTCTGGCTGTGTGGAGGGCGTTGTGAAATATGGAATCAAGAGCGGTGCTATACATCTTATATGTTTATGAGTGACTATAGCTCTTATATATATTAGGATGTGCGTAGTTTTAAGCAACACGCTGTTACTCGTGACGTGAAACGCCTAGTCGTACAGGGAAAGGTAGTCGGTAAAAACCGCTCGATAAAAAACGTAGCGTTGGTAAACAATTTAATTATTTCTTCAGAAAAAGTCTTACATGTTTTTTACATCGGAAAATAGTTTTCATTTTTATTAGTGCGACACGATTTAATTTTCTATTATCATCGAAAATACAGGATGGTATTAAAGTTGTTGCAGGACAAGAATAAATTCAGGTAATTAAGTCAGAAGAAGTAATTAATAAACTTGTGAATGCGGACGTATAACTGTGAAAACATATAGAAAACATTATATGTTTATAAAATGTAATGTAACAGGTATGCATATATAATTGTTATATAATTATTATTTTGCATATACAATATGTAGGTACACATAAGTTACATCCAAACATAAATTAATTACATACAGTATTTTACATATGTATTTTTCGATAAATTTTATGAATAATACGAAGATGTTTAATTCTTTTAAAATGTCATTACATTGATTATTATTTACAGAATTGAATACATAATTATACTTCTATTTAATAAATAAATCATTTAAGAACGAATACCATATTAAAAAAATATTTACATTCCCCTGAATCTGTAATTGAATAGAACGCTGAATCAAAATGCCTTTACCAAATCAAATGTGCGCGATAAATTCTAACTAATTCAATGAAAAACTAATGTTTCATTTTATAAAAATTATTTAATTTGGCTACACAAAATTCACTTAACGTACTCTAGGAGTCAGTGATTAAGTAATTAACTTCTCAAGAATTCTAAATTACCTACATTTTGATTGGTGTTAAATATTGACGTAATACAATTACATATAATTAGTTGGAGAGGCGTTTGAGGTTGAATATTCAATCGACAATGCGTTCAAAGCTTGAAAACTGTTATGTTGTAATAATAACTTTATTATTTATAGTCAATAAAATCTAATATATGTGTTCCAATTTTATTGTATTATGAATAAATTCACTAATTATATTGCCACGAGACACCAGTAAAACTTCAATTAGTTCATAACATATTACATACATTTTATATTTAATTGAATCTATAAAAGATTAGATTACCGTAATAGAACTACCTTACAACAATCCAGTCACTGTTTCCATTCTAGATTATCACTTTCTTCTAATTCATCACTCGTTTACTAACACTTAAAAGATTAAACATTGGCGTTAATACTCCATCTACTCTATATGACACATATATTAAAATGTAGCTACGTTTAGGAATGTGTAATTCATAGTTAAACTTAGGTATATCACATAAGAAACGTTTTAATACTAGACATCAACTCGAATTAGAGGAACGATGATATGAGGCGGCTGTAAACTGAGAATAGTATCACGTATCCATTAAGATTATAGGATCACGAGTGTATTTGTATTACGAGAGCTTAATAATTAAATTTGACAGTATTTAGATGAAAATTTAGAAGATAGTGACAACATACACGTAAATCGAATATAAAAGTCTTATAAAAACGTTATACATAGATTAATGCGTACGTTCGGCTGATTCTGCGCGGTGTTCTGCATCAGGAAAAATGTAATCTACTAGAAGATATGCACAGAGAACACTGACGTCTAATCTTATAGTTGCCGACACCGCACTTTTCTGAACGACGCTCGATGTTAAAATAACTTAGCAGATTTAGGTCGAGCGTACTGATACAGTGAAGGAATTCGCGTACTGCCTCTTGTCCTAAATCTGCACGATATAAAAGAATTTAAGATATAATGCACGAATTGCGTTTGCTGTGTCGCTCTCGTATCTGTTGGAGGTGCGCGAGCTGAGCCGCGGAGGGACGTGGGGCTGATGGCTCGGCGTCGATGGGGTCGGGCTGGAACCCGGCGCGCCCTGTGGTCCCGTCGGCAGCGACTGTCGCCGGCGTCGCCTCAAGGCGGGCGACAAATTGTACTTAACCTTCGCCTGTACCAATAGCTCCTTGAAGATCTGCGATACGTTAATATTGTCTTTGGCGGACGCTTCCACGAAACCGTTTTCCCAATCGACTGTGACTACTGATTCTGTTGTGTGGAACTCCACCTGTGGACAGGGTGAGAATTTCAAATTGAATGCGCATATTACGAGCTCATCTCAAAATTCAATATGTAGAAGGGAATACCAATTCACTGTCCACCAAGTATTTCTTTATTTTTATTGCTTAGATGGGTGGATGAGCTCACAGCCCACCTGGTGTTAAGTGCCGGACAGGAGCCCATCGACATCTACAACGTAAATGCGCCACCCATCTTGAGATATAAGTTCTAAGGTCTCAGTATAGTTACAACGGCTGCCCCATCCTTCAAACCGAAACGCATTACTGCTTCACGACAGAAATAGGCGGGGTGGTGGTACCTACCCGTGCGGACTCACAAGAGGTCCTACCACCAGTAATTACGCAAATTATAATTTTTCGGGTTTCATTTTTATTACACGATGTTATTCCTTCACCGTGGAAGTCAATGTTGTTTATTTTTTAATAATAAAAATAATTATATTTTTGTTGTTTAATAATAATCATATAATAATATGTAATAAAACGGGTATTATTATTTAAACATTACGTTCGCTGCCAATTTAGTCATGTAAGCAAGCGTCCGTTACTTTATAAGACCAAGACTTTTAAAATATAGCACATTATCTTAAAGCCAGCCATTACTCAGTCAAGCTCCATTATCGAGGCCAAGAATCCTGGTCATTTATCTTCAGTCTGTCCGTAACCGAAAAACGCAACAGCTTACACAGCTTTACGGGTGGCATACGTAATGAATTTTCAGTAAATCCAAAGTTTTTTATTTATCTTTTGTTGCTAAGATGGGTCGACGAGCTCACGGCTCACCTGGTGTTAAGTGGTCACCGAAACCACGTCAATACGGTCGCCCATCTTTAGCTATGAGTGCTAAGTCGTCGTTTTTACTGTACAACGGCTGCCCCACCCTTCAAACCGACACGCAATGCTGCTTCGCGGCAAAAATAGGCAATGTGGGGGTACCTACCCGGGCAGGCTCACACGACGCACTACCACCAGTAAGTTACGCGTGTATTGAAACCTCTGAAATTATGGTAGGTGCTGAAGCTGCTAATCCCTGATACGATACCGAATACACACATATTATCGTAAGATATATTATATGCCTATATTTAACCAGTGGTTTTAATGTGGTACGCAATGGAATTCGATAATAATAGCACGCTGGAAATTCGCCTAGAATCCTCCTGCTACTCTAACGGTCCACATTAATGACATGTGAAGTCGTCGTGGCCTAAAGGATAAGACGTCCGGTGCATTCGTATCTAGCGATGCAACGGTGTTCGAATGCCGCAGGCGGATACCAATTTTTCTAATTAAATACGTACTTAACAAATGTTCACGATCGACTTCCACAGTGAAGGAATAACATCGTGTAATAAAAATGAAACCCGCAAAATTATAATTTGCGAAAATAATGGTGGTTGGACTCTTGTGCAATAAAAAAAAAATAAAAAAATATGAACCTTCTAAGTAGACATGTCATTATGTATTTGTTTAGCTTAGTAAGTTATTATTATTTATAGTGTTGTGGTATTTAGTACGAGGGCACTGAAAATTTCGGGAATTAACGAAGTGACACAACATTACTATTTAAAAATGTATTTATTGCTTTTCGAAGTATTCTCCGCGAAATTTGACACATTTTTCCATACGATGGAACCAATTATTGAAGCAACCATTCCATTCGGAAGTTGGGGTCTCCAAAATGGCCGTTTTGTAGGCGTCCACAGCTTCTTCAGATGATGAAAATCTCTGTCTACGCAATTTATTCTTTATTTTAGGGAAAGTATAGAAATCATTACGGCTTAGGTCGGGGCTGTACGGCGGATGGTCTAATAATTCTATGTTTTCTTGCTCTAAAAACTCTTTTGTTGTGGGCGCGGTGTGAGAACTCGCATTGTCGTGATGGAGGATGATGCGGCGGTTGCAGTTCTCTTTACGGAGTTCACAAACGACTTGTGGCAAACAAATGCTAGCATACCATTCTGCATTAACCGTTCTTTGTCCCTCAAGAGGAATAGTCGTAACATGGGCGGTTTTGGAGACAAACGTGGCCACCATTTTTTTTGCAACACTCCGTGAACGAACAATTTTTGTTGGCTTTAACTCATTTTCGAACACCCAAACTCGTGACTGGTTTTTTGTTTCGGGTTCGTACGCGTATATCCAGGATTCGTCACCTGATACAATGTTGTATACATCATTTGAGGATCCTGCGTGGAATCTTTCGAGAGTTCTGACGCACCAAGTAACGCGAGCCGCTTTTTGCTCTTCACAGAGCGAATGCGGTATCCATCGGGAAAACAAATTATTTACACCTAATTGTTCATGCAAGATTATCTGTATTTGACTCATGCCAATGTCTAAAGTTTCCTGAATTTCGCGGTATGTCACATGTCGATCTTCCTCAATCAGCTTACGCACAGCATCAACGTTTTCTTGGGTGACTGCAGTTTTTGGACGACCTTGACGGGGATCATCACTGGGCTTGACACGTCCACGTTGAAACTCAGCAAATCAGCGATAAATTGTGGTTTTGGATGGGGCTTCATCACCAATGGCAGAAATCATCCGGTCAACACACTGTTTTTGTGTTAAACCACTTCGAAAGTCATAATAAATCATCGCTCTTGAATTTTCTCGAGTCAATTCTATTTTCTCAACGACTAAACAAGTTTGACAAAACCTCGTGACAAGACCGAGAATCTTTTTTTAAATAAATAAATGGTATTCGATTTTTAAAACCCAGGAGTTTTCAATTAAAAAGATTTTAATATGACAGGAACAGTGGAAATATACCATTCCCGATACTTTTAGTGCAGCCTAGTATTTAGTATTAGTTTCTAAAGCATTTTCCTTCTACCTTTACAAAAATAATGGATTTTGCGTTCGGCAGACTATCAAGCTGTTCACAATGGGTTACATGGGTATATGGTCAGATAAGCACAAAAAAATCTTATTTTCCAATTATGGAGGGTAGAGGTAAGGAGAACCGTCTCTATGTGTGAGGACTTTTTGGTGGGAACGCGAGGAGTGAAGTTGTGTGATTTGTTTTATTTTGTCTATTTAGTGTTTCTTCAGGTTTAAATGTGTAATAACGGTGGTTTATTAATTGTTTAATATCTGTGAAAGTGCACAAATGCGGGAAAATGAAACAAAGCCGCTGGACGCAACTTCTCGGAATCCTCCAAAAATTCCACTGAAAAAATCTTAGTAAACGACCACCATTTTACTAAGATTATATTTCATTCCATATCATCTCATTTCATTTCATTTCATTTCATCCCAGTTGATTAACGTCTCAAATGAATCATTTTCATTTCATTTCACTCCATATTATCATTTTTCATAAAAATAAGAATATAAATTAAAATAAGACATGACTTAAAGGTCTTAGTTACCAGGTCATAAAATCACTTAAAAAAAAATCTATGTGTGAAAAAGTGTCCGTTCAAATCTGCTAAATAAGGGTGGCGCTACAGTATTAACCGGGTAAATTAAAAAAAAGACGCTGAAAGTTATTAGAATAAGATAGAGAAATAAAAAAGGACGAAAGAACTGTAAGCACTACAAAATCACAAAAAGTAGATTATTTAAAGCTGATAAGAAAATGCAATCGATGTCTCCACGTTTTACCACAGCAATAATTTTAGGTTATATTGACGAAATTAGTTTGGACTACGTAAACATGCGAGGTCTTGTATATTACACTGTCACTAACTACTCTAGTAATTAAATATATTAAATTTCCTAACTCAACATACTTCAATCAGTTAACAGCTGCTCAATTCATATCATACCCTGTGCCTATGCTAGCGCCATTCTGGAGGATTATTGAACTGTTATTTAGTGTTGAAAGTGGGACACTTTTTCAAGCTTCTCCCACATGAGACGGTTCTCCTTACTCTATCCTCCATATCTCCAATGTAGATTGATTTTTTTTAAAATGCTGTTGTGGGTAGCCATCATACTAGGCAATATATTTTACAGACGCCTGATCTCGCTTACGAAATTTTCTAACAAACGTGTAGAGTGGGGAATATTCAACATGTTGTACTTTTGAAATTAGATCAAGCAATTTGTCAGAGTAATGCCAAAACCATAAACGACAATCTTGTCGTGCTAGCTAAAACTAAAGTAAATTTCGGGCAACCGCGCGTGAACTCAATAAAGAAGTACAGACACATACATTAAAATTATCTCGTACGTAAGCAATTAGCCAACCCGAATATGCCAATGCGTGTGGCAGTTTAACGAGCTTTCATAAGATTTATTACCTGAACTCGTTTTATGAGTTAATGCTTGGCATTTATTTATTTAACAGACTAGCGAATTTATAATAATAGGGGTTAGGGTATGAAATTGCCGTTCTATTGTTATATATAGTTACTTCGAATTGACATAGAAGCTTCACGGTTTGAGATTTTTGTGGATTTTCGAAATTTTGATTTCAAGAAAGAACCCTATAGAAGACCGCCCACACAACTGAATAACAATGATTTGAAAGAGATAGTGGAAGCCGATCCGAGCCAAACTACCCAGAAATTAGTGACATGGCTTTACGTTACCTTACTAACAATACTGACCCATTTGCGCCAAATCCATAAAAAAAAAATGAAAAATGGGTGCCTCATGATTTGACTGAACTGCAGAAAGAAATGCTTGTTGAAACTTGTGTTGCCTTGTTGAATTGATACAGAAATGGAGGAATATTGGATCGAATTGTGACATGTGATTAAAAGTGGATTCTTTACGATAACCGTAAGTGAAAAATGCAATGGCTGACCCCAGGTCAAACACCGCAACAGTATCTTAAAGCAAATCTTATCAATAAAAAGGAAATGGTAACTGTTTAGTGGTCTCAGCATGGTGTTATTCACTATAGCTTTTTCAGATCTTGTCAAGCATTAACCGCAGATGTCTACTGTGCTGAACTCTGAACAATGATAGCAAAACTTACTGTGAAACAGACCCGAGTCATGAATCGATCTTCACTATTATTGCTCCATGATAACGCGAGACCTCATACAACACGTGACACCGTTTTAACTCTACAGGAACTGTTATTAGAAACCATTCGTCACCCTCCGTATTCGCCAGACCTTGCTCCAATGGTCTACCATTTTTTTCATGATTTTGACAATTTTCTACGTGATAAAAAGTTTACTTCCCAGGAGGCAGTACAGAATGTTTTCAAATAGTTTTTACGGATCTAGATCACCAGAGTTCGATCACAAATTCATAAATGACCTTCCTATTAGATAGCAGCAATGTATAGATAATAATCGTAGCTATTTTGATTAAATAAATATGTTAAATAATAAAAAAAAACATTTTTCAGTACAAATCGGCAATTTTATACTTTAACCCTTAATATTATCAAAGGGATTGTAAGCCTACATTAATTAAATTCGTTTGTCCAGAGACTGAAGCTTGTTTTGTAGCGGTCAAGTTAATTGATGAAATATTCTGCTAATCCGAGGAATTGTGGTGAGATATTGGAAAGCAAAACAGTGTCTTGATTTATGCAGTAATTCGATATTTTATATATCATGACTTTGTGTGTAACAAAATCATATCGTAATTAGTAGGGTATTGTGATTAAGACGTGTAGCTATGAGATATCTTAGTATGTGTCAAAAAGGGCCTTCGTAGCGAAACATTCCAATAAATATGAGACGATAAAAACTTGTGTCTGAAGTGGAGAATTCTCTGGAGTGAATCTCCGAGTGGAGTGAATTGAACTTAGTTCAGTTCAAACCGTTGAAGACACAAGTTTGCGCGTTCACTGCGAAGAAGGACTCATTTGTCATGTTGCTGCAATTCCAAGGAAGCAACCTTCCAAGAGTATTGGGATATTTGGGGTCGATATTTCGAGCGATGTCCAATTTCGGAGTCATTTGGAGGGCAAAGCCAAGTTGGCGTCAAAAATGCTGGGAGTTCTCAATAGAGCGAAGTGATACTTCACGCCTGGATAAAGACTTTTGCTCTATAAAGCACAGCCCTATAAAGCACAGGCAATAAAAAAATGTGTGTGTGTGCAAGTCACATACGGTAGAAGTGAAACTTATAAAATTTAAAAATAACCGTAAGGGTCAACCACTCCGCACTGCATAAGTGCAATGGAGCAGCCGCACCCCGGGGGAACCAACTGCATGGTCACAGTACCCCTACATCAGGTAAGTATGATTTAGCAAGAGAAATATGAGAACGTCTATCAACTGTGTAACATCTCGTCATGGCGATTCAGGAATTGTTGAATTTACGTGCAGGGACATCTGTTAATAACAAACTAAATAGAAATAAAATAAACGTGGCGCGTAATGGAAGAAATTAAGATGGCGCGTAACCGAAAAACGTTACATACGTTTTTTTCTCCCTACGTCGATAAAGAACTTTCACTTCAAAAATATAAAAAAAATATAACAATGGAATGGAAGAAAAGTAGCTTGTTTCGTTTTCCTGCTATTAAAAAAAGAAAGAAAGAGGGTGTGAAACTGGAGCTATTTAAAACAAACATAATTGTTTTTCTTCTCAGTGAAAGTTGGATTTTTTCAAGCTTGTTTACGGGCAGCGGTGCAGAAGGTGCACTGAGGCGGATATTGGAAAGTCAGCGGAGACTCCCGGCTATTATGCGCTGGGTTCCGGCGCGGCCTATCGTTCGGAAAACTCAAGCAATGTTAGCTACAGTTCCATAAATAGCGCCTCATTTAGAACCTGCTGTTTATTCGATGTTTATTGTTTTTTTACCGTTTTTTTTGTCGTTAGTTAGCTTAATCACGAAGGGTAAGTTATTTTAAAATTCAAGAAACCATCTATTCTATACTAATATTATAAAGAGGAAAGATTTGTTTGTTTGTTTGTTTCGAATAGGCTCCAAAACTACTGGACCGATTTGAAAAATTATTTTTCTATTAGAAGCCGACATTGTCCCTGATGAACATAGGCTACTTTTTTTTATTTATTTTTTATTTTTTGGTTTCATGTGTGTTTTAATGTTTCCGAAGCGAAGCGAGGGCGGGTCGCTAGTCTTACATAAAGATAGTGCGTTTTTATCAGGAAATCCGGTAAAGCGATTGTGGCTACCTTGAGCCAATATTATTCCAAAAGAGAGTTAAAGCCATATTCATAATGAGTTAAAAGGTTGTAAATACCAGGTCATAAAATCGCAAAAAAAAACATAATGAGCTATCACAACCTTTTTTATTATTGCCCTTGTAGGGAAACGAGCATACGGCCCACCTGATGGTGAGTGGTTACCGTCGCCCACGGACTTCAGCAATGCCAGGGGCAGAGCCAAGCTGCTGCCTACCTTATAATATAGCTCTATAAATAGGACCGTTTGGAGCCTCTGGGTCTGCGGAGGGACTTCAGTTCCCTCTGTATTTTGTACCGTATGTTCCATGGGGAGTGCTCTGAGGAATTGTTCGAGATGATACCGACATCTCGTTTTTACTATCGCACCGCCCGCCACCGAAGTAGGGCTCATCCATACTACCTGGAGCCACTGCGGTCATCCACAGTGCGTTTCCAGAGATCTTTTTTGCCACGTACCATCCGGCTATGGAATGAGCTCCCCTCCACGGTGTTTCCCGAGCGCTATGACATGTCCTTCTTCAAACGAGGCTTGTGGAGAGTATTAAGCGGTAGGCAGCGGCTTGGCTCTGCCCCTGGCATTGCTGAAGTCCATGGGCGACGGTAACCATTCACCATCAGGTGGGCCGTATGCTCGTCTGCCTACAAGGGCAATTAAAAAAAAAACTCTCATAAAAGGCTATCAAAAAGTCTTATTCGCTTAATCTTCATTTTTATTTTGCGTTAAATTTGTTTCAGCCTTCTTACAAAGCACTCGGTTAATGTTTCCCAAACGCATGTAATTTACCATTTAGGTCACTAAAGTACGAGCTAACTACGTTGATTTTGTAAGACGAAAATTCAATTTGACGAAATTTCCAAGAAAGTTTCAAATTGAACGCGAAAAAATAAAGTTCACTTGGTTTTTTCTTCCTGTAAAGCAAAATTTTTCGTTGCTAAGTCTCTCATGGGCTTTAAGCTGTAGACTGGGCTGTGGATAATAAATTATCGTGGATTAACTCAAGGCTTATAACTAGAAGGTTTACTTTTCTTTGCTTTCTTGTGGTTTACGGTTTTCATAATTTATTATTTCAATTTTGACAATATTATTTGAAATTTTAAAAGCCGTATTCTTATATTATATATTACATTATATCTTTATTTTTTTTCCTACCTATGCTGATGGTCTAGTGAGACCATATCAGCGTCGCCGGGTTAGTGGGTGAGCTCACGGAGCTCAAACCTGACGATGTTGCTAGCACGAACCCTAAGGTAGCAAGAGCCGTGCTTCGCAGAATCTACCACCGGATCGGAAACGCGACTCCCTGAGAAGAAAAATTATAATTTGCGTAATCACTGGTGGTAGGACCTCTTGGGAGTCCGCACGGGTAGGTACCACCACCTCGCCTATTTCCGCTGTGAAGCAGTAATGCGTTTCGGTTCGAAGGGAGGGGTAGCCGTTGTAACTATACTGAGACCTTAGAACTTATATCTCGAGGTGGGTGGCGCATTTACGTTGTAGATGTCCATGGGTTCCAGTAATAACTTAACACCAGGTGGGCTGTGAGCTCGTCCATCCACCTAAGCAATAAATAAAAAAAAACTGACGAAAAACTCAGTGGGCTGTGTCTGTGGGTTAATTTACTCGCCGAGCCCTTCGTCGCAAGCGGCGGGTTCGAGGAGAACGATGACCGGTGGTTGGGGTACATTATATCATTTCATTTCGTTACTATCAGGTTGTTGTTCTTATAATTCTATCAGGCACCGACCCTGAGGCTCTTGAACTATTATTACAACTTCTTAATCGTTTATAACTAGGATTATATTTGTTTGCAAGGTAAAAACAAGAGAAAATTGGATACTTATATACCATAAAGTAAAATGGATAATGTTGGTAAAACACGCTGAGGATCTGGTTGTGAGAATGGCAGATGTTCCATCGAGGATCACCGGTTTATAGTTATAGCTTCCATCGAGCGTCTATCTCGGTAGGTCAACATTCCAAATAGCCTACCTTTCTTGTATGCAAGTCTATGTTGGAATTGTTGCTAGCGTCATTTACGCTTTGACGGATCTCTTTTGTTACATAATAGCTACTGCTACAGTTATTTTACAGATTCAACTATTATTAAAAATAATTATTTCGTAACAATAGTTTAACATAAAATAACAACGCATGTTTGAAGACGGGTACAAGGTGGCGTAGAAAGCACGACTTGCTGTCTCTTTCTCACGCCTGCACTTTAACGACAATGATATTACGTAGGTACTGGATTTTGACTTTAATGATAATGAAATCACGTAGGTACTGACTGGATTTTGATTACGGTTTTTTTTATTGTTTATTTACTTTCGGTTTTGAGTACCAGAATATTGTGGTTCAATTAAGATACAAAAACGTGTCGACATCCTGTTATTGCTTTGTTTACTTTCTAAACTTTCACATCACCATCAAATCCTGAGCTGTTTGTTTACCTTAGGCTTTTATCGTTGGTATCTACGATGATATCGTGTATGTCTGACACAATATAAAAATCTCTGACACAATATAAAAATGTTACTAAAGACATATTTTATTACGTAGTGTCTTGAGAAAAATATACGTTGAAATGAAATGTTCTAGAAACTTCTACGTATATCTACTATCGTGCTATATTTTCTTGTTACTGTTATACTGACAGTTCGGAAATTCGATTTCGCTCACACTTCAGCTTCAGCATTCAATTGAAAATGAGATGCATTCTATCAAAAATAAATATATTTTACGTTTGTAACATTATCGTATTACTTTAGATATATTGGTTAAACGAACATTTCGATGCACATATAAAATGTGTAAAAATTGTTTAGGTCCGTGTAAAAAAGCATATAAAAATCTATAAGCTACTTATATGTAGTGGTTCTTTTGAAATTGACACTTCAATATCCAACGAATGTTGCGTTAATGTGTTGTCACTAGTCACTGGCGGTAGGACTTCTTGTGAGTCCGCACGGGTAGGTACCACCACCCCACCTATTTCTGCAGTGAAGCAGTAATGCATTTCGGTTTGAAGGGTGGGGCAGCCGTCGTAACTATACTGAGACCTTAGAACTTATATCTTAAGGTGGGTGGTGCATTTACGTTGTAGATGTCTATGCGCTCCAGTAGCCACTTAACACCAGGTGGGCTGTGAGCTCGTCTACCCATCTAAGCAATAAAAATAAAAAGTACATCTAGTTTTTCTAGTTCTTGAATGTTTGTAAATGAGATACCATTATCGCCTTACCTAATATGCCTATTAAGCTATCGTTCAAAGTAAATTTTCGATAGTCGCAAATGTTTGAATAACAAACTGTATCATAATCCTAAAGTTTTTTCAAAGTAAACAAAATAAGAGTATTTGGGACATCACTAATTCTACGTGTTTAGTGAGCCGTGACTTGTGTGTGATTATTTAGTAATCCGTCGTTAGTTGGTATTCGCAGCTGTGAAGTCGCCCCCGGGAGTATGTCTTGTGATGCGTGACACTCGCTCAACTCCCGCCTCAGTCACCGCTTTGTTGTTCCACCTAACTATGTAATGTGTACACGTCCTGTGCGCGTTCGATCGTGAGAAGAAACCAATAACGAGTCTTACGACTTTGATCTGGAGCACTTAAGCGATTGACGCTCTGAAGTTTGCTTATTTTTTTTAATACGCTTTTATTAGCTTCAGACGTATGTATGTATGTTTGTAACGGAATCTTTGAACATGATTTTGACCCCCTTCAAAACGTCAGATTAACTCGAAATTTCGTATACTTATTAAGGACCGATGAGAATTCAATATAAAAACATTGACAAAAGTGAAATTCAACTAAAAAATAGAAAATAAATTTTAATAAAATTAAATTAAAAATAGTGTAAGAAAAAATGATTTTATTGTAAAAAAGCGTGGGGTGCTTTTCAGGATATTATCAAAATAACCCTTCTATTCACATCTATCTGTTCATAACATATTTATAACTACTTATACCATGCAAAATTTATTTTCTGTTTTTTATATTTTATATTTATATTACTGGTGGTATGACCTCTTGTGATTCCGCGCGGGTAGGTACCACCGCCCTGCCTATTTCTGCCGTGAAGCAGTAATTAGTTTCGGTTTGAAGGGCGAGGCAGCCGTCGTAGCTATACTTGAGACCTTAGAACTTATATTTCAAGGTGGGTGGCGCATTTACGCTGTAGATGTCTATGGGCTCCAGTAACCACTTCAAACCAGGTGGGCTGTGAGCTCGTCCACACATCTAAGCAATAAAAAAAAAGGATTTTCTATAAAAGCGTATTTTGTTAGCTTTTTTAAACTCTTATTTATTTTTATTTCGCTCACCTGACGCGCGCCCGTCTCTGCCAGATCGACCTTGTTTCCGACGACGACGATAGGAACGGCCGTGCTCTGTTTAGTTTCGTGTATCTGATCTCTGAGAGCTCGGACTTCGGAGAAGCTGTTCGCATCCGTGATATCGTAAACCAATATGAATGCGTCGGCCGATTGCATCGACAGGGTACGCATTGCCGGGAATTCATACGATCCGGACGTGTCCAAAATGTCGAGAGTCAACCTCACACCGGATACATTGAAGTCTCCGTGATGCATTTCTTCGATGGTTCGCTTGTATTTCGTCGAGAAAGCGCCGTATAGGAATTGTGTGATTAGTGAAGATTTGCCGACTTTAGCCGCACCTAGTACCACGATTTTGTGCCTCACTGCGTTATTAGTGAGATTGGTGCTATTCGGTACTGTATCTTCTGTTCTTTCGGCCCTGTTAACAAGAAAAATTATATTATTTTTACGTTTAAAAAATACTTTTTTTAATGCTTTTTCTTTAATCATTCGTTTCGATTTGAAAGTTGGAATAGACGTTATATAATGCCATTGAAATTTCGACCGTACAACTTAAAGTGGAGGGTGGCATTCACGTTGTGAAGTCTTATAGGCTTCGTTAGCTAATTAACGTTCGTTGGACAGTCGGCTCGCATACTCTTACTGACTTATATTGTTTGTTTTCCAACCACCAACTCTTTAGTTGCCTACAAGTTTCACTCCTAATTGAAAAGCGTAGTAGACCTAAAGTTAATCATTTATTGTAAACAGAAAGTTGTAATGCGAACTGTATAAGATTCTGTATTTTTTTTGGTAATTTCTTTGGTTTGAAATTCATGAGTCATAGACGAACAAGGTCAGTGTACCTTATGAAAGAAACATGGGTGCAGGCCGTCTTCCTAATTGATAAACACTTTTAGCCAAATGATACTTAAAATACACAGTAATAACATCAGATAAATAAGTAAAAGTTATCACTTTTACTTAATACGGTTTTTATATTATTTTATAGGTATTCTATATCTTATATCTCAAGGTGGGTGGCGCATTTACGTTGTAGATATCTATGGGCTCCAGTAATTACTCAACACCAGGTGGGCTGAGAGCTCGTCTACCCATCTAAGCAACAAAAAAAGATATTTTTTTTTTAGCATATTTAGCAATTACAAAAGACTTATTATTGAATGGAAATGGTTAACACTTTTAATTACACAACGGTGGGAAGCGACTTGGTTGTGCCCCGGGCATAACCGACTGACTTCCTTGAGTGAGGGTAGCCAAATTTAAATTACTTTTGAGAGATAAAAAAAATACATGAAAATACAAATACCGGAAAACTTCGTAGTGCCTCAATCGATAAATAAAAGACCTAAACTTTTGTATAAAATAAACTTAAAACAAATAAAAGGAATCCGTTCGACAGGAGACACGTCAAAAACAACATTGTTATTTTTATTTAAGTTTGAGCATTTTCACCTTTTAATCCTTCTCTGGACTTCAACAAATAATTCACGACCAAAATTAGCCAAATCGGTCCAGCCGTTCTCGAGTTTTAGCGAGACTAACGAACAGCAATTCATTTATTTATATATAGATATATTACAGTTTGTAAAAGGTCATTTTGGTGTCAGTACGATCATTGCTTATCGCTTTTTGCGCCTGTCACGATGCTTATCATACAACAAATAATATCGTATCGATCAATACCGCTCCGGATTCATCGCGCCGTGTGGCATTTTTACCAGCTAATGCCGGTCTGCTGCGTAAAAACGTTTTTAACTACACAGCGTAAATTATTGTGTATAATAGCGTTTCCTAATTTACTACTACTAACATACTATGTAAGTAAGTAGCGTTTATCGTTGTGTATTTCTAAGTAACACGTCCAACAAAGTCGTGCCCGGTATTGCGAATTCGCACGGGTAGGTGCCATTTCAGAATTTGGGAGATTTAAATTTATTTCTAAATGTTATCATTGTGATGTGTATGGGCACTAAAAACTAAATACCATCCGATGGACTCTGAGCTTATATTTTCATTTATGCAATAAAAAGAATCTGGAAGGCCAACACAGATAATGCTTTAACAAATCTCTAGCAATTCGATCCACGTGTCTATTAATTGATGAAAACCATAATATAATTAATAGGGCTTAACCACTTTTTTTAAATGACTTTCCTTTATCTCTTTGCTGTATCTTTTACAGAGTTTCTATAAATGAAACGGTAACATTGACTGTTTTTGAATATTAATAGTGTCTTGATGTACGGTAAAGTTAACATTCTGTCTCTCTCTCTCTCTCTATCTCTCTTTCTCTTTCTCTCTAAATATCTGTGATTAATTTAAATAAAAAAACCGTTAGGAACCCGCTAAATAATATTGTGAATAATGTACATAGATGACAGCGAAAATTGAAAAGAATTCGTTAATAAAACCAGTTCATTTTGACTTTGCAACGTAAATAGATATATACTCCCCTGGGCTCCGCATAGTACAATGTTATTAACGACTGAATTGTTTCCATTGACACTGATTGCGCTTTTGTTCTAAGTCTGGTTACTACGACAGCTTTAGACGAGATGTCTGCAACCTTAACCTTACTTTATGAGCTTATTTGTAATATGCAATAATATAGGTAGTACGAGTATTAAATGTAATGTGTAATAATGTAATATATTTTTTATAGAACAAAAAGGTGAACCGTTTCTTTAACAACTCCATGAAGTTTGTAGCTGTAATCACAGGTACGAAATGTTAAGACAATTGTCTTGTTGTAGTGTTAGTATACTCTATAGATAAAATAAACTATGATAGAGCGCCTTATTAATATTTGCCGTCGGTTCAGTGTATTTAATGGTGGTGGTATGGCGTATTGGAAGCGCGCACATGTAGGTAACACAACCTTTCCTTTCTGTCGTGAAGCAAGTATTCGTTGTGATGTTTATAAACTCAAAATAATACTTCATATTATAGCCCACAAGGACGCTGTACCAATGTGCTATAATTGTTTAACATTGAAACCCTATAAAATTTACTAAGGCTGTATTTACAAACAATTTTACTACTCATATTTTCGTTTCCAATGAAGTGCAGATTGCGCCTCGCAATGTTTTCCGCTTGGATAAGCGCTGCTCATGCCATTATTATATAACTTTGAAACAAGCACACAACGAGCTCTCGTTTCGAGGACGCTCACAACGAATATATTTTAGAATGATCTTTTTGAGTTTTAGAATTTTCAAGAACATTGTTTATTTGTTGTTGTTCGATTCTAGCATTTGCTTTTCTTTCTATAATTCATTTAGGGCTTGATTTACAAAAATATGTTTTTTGAAGAAGAAAAAAAGCAATAAAATGTTTGGTTTATTGATAACTTTATTCTCGATAATAAAGAAATATACTTATGTGTAATAAAGTAAAATTGTCAGCAAAAGTAATCAAAAGCTAAAATAAAGACGAATTGTGAATGGGAATTGAGGAATGTCTTGAGATGAGTACTCTTCCAGCTAAGATATTTTTTGCCTCGTACCATTTAAGTTTTGAATGAACTCCACAATGGTTCCTGAGCGCGTATGTCTTCCGTGTAACCTCCGATCATCATTTTTTTTACCTACCTAAGCTGATAGCCTTGAGAGGCTATTTCAGCGGAACCTTAACTAGTAGGTGAGCTCACGGAGCTCAAGCCTGACGACGTTGCTAACACGAACCCTAGCAAGAGCCGTGCTTCGCAGAATCTACCACCGGATTGGAAACGCGACCCCCTGAGAAGATCCGGCGAGAAACTCAGTGGGCTGTGTCTGAGGGTTAATTTACTCGTCGAGCCCTTCGTCGCAAGCGACGGGTTCGACGAGACCGGTGACTGGTGCTTGAGGTACCTAAAAGCACCGTTAGTGGATCGAGAGGATCCGAAATGACGTGTTTGGGGCGACGTCGACTGCTTTCCATTATTTCCGCAGGATTGGGAATGTAGTTACCGGCGGCCACGATGAGAGGGTTCTCGTGTCGCCCGATCACCAGCAGCTGGTCACCGGTATCGGAATCGGATTAGAATATTTTATCATCGTCACATTCTTTAAATGGTTAGTCTGTAGTTGGTTGTAATCTAAAGTTACACATAAGGGACATCACATATTATGGAGCTCGCACGTTTTCTGTTAATATTGTACGGTAAATAAATAAATAAATGGACTGACCTGTTTCATATCATTAACATTTAAGAACTTGCTGGTATTAGGGCAGAGTAATTAGAAGCTCGTAGTGCAAAGTTCGACTGAATGACTCAGCATCAAATATCGACTGATTACCCAACTAAATGATCGTTTCCTTAAACGTTACAGCAACATCTCAAGGCAACACAGCGACTCTTTTGGGCGCCTTGTCATCCTAAGCAGAGTGGAAGGAGTCTGATGAGATGAACTAATGCGGTGGCCCAACCTAGTCAAGTCAGCTCGAGCTTGATCCTTACACTATGCATCCGATTGACCTTGATGACATACGTCGATAATAACGCTTTCATGCGCCTGACAGCATCAGCGGTGGCTCACTCCACAAGCTCAACGACTGAGAAAAAGAAGCAGTCAAAGTTCCATCTTATTCTGTACTTCTGCTTCAAGCATTTGTCCAGTTTGGAGCAGCTGTCATACAAAATAATTAAGACTTCGAGATCAAGTATCGGGCAGCAAGAGCTTGACGTTATTAACGTTGTAACCCGAAATAATAAAAACAAAACTATTATTGTAATGCCAAGTTAGAGCGCTTGTAGAGGAGGTCGGTAGCCATTTTGATATTCGATTACGAACTTTTCCGATTCGGATGACAAAATAAAATTATAACAATGGTCGGCTTTCTAAATCCTTTTAATTTCTCATGCAATATCCCTCATAAACTCGGTGATCATAATTGTAAGTTTACTGTCACAAAATATTCGAATAATAATGTGAAATGAAATAATGACGAAGGTGATTTATGGATTGTATTTATTAGTCGAGCCAAATCTTATGAGTTCGGGTTCGATAAAACCAGATCAGACCAACTTGAGGGGATCAAAGGATCAAATTAAAATATTTACATCCTGATTAAATTTGATCCATAAAGTGTCAAATTGACGAAGCAATTAACAAAAATAAAACTTTGGGCAACAGCTCTGAAGTAGCTATGACAAATATTAAAATAAAATTCTGAAACAAATTTCATTTCTGTCCTCCTTTAGGAGAAAGGAATTCTATGAAATTCTTATTATGCTCCTAATGAAATGTGTAAATGTAGTTACGTAGTAAATAATAAATTTGCTGTTTATTAGGCATCTTGACTATTTTTTTTTCTTTTTCTTAAATGGATGGACAAGCTCACACCCCACCTGATATTAATTGGGTACTGGAGCCCATAGACATCTACAACGTAAATACGCCACCCCGCCACCCACCTCGAGATATAAGTTCTAAGGTCTCAGTATAGTTACAATGGCTACCCCACCCTTCGAACCAGGAACCACCCAGGAAGATTGTTTGAAGATCGATTTTTTTGGGTTGATTCAAAATCAATTGGCGCTATCGGAAGTAGTGCCTTCTAGATTGCTAAGACTACAGCATACTTTAGGCGTCTGAATGCAAGGTTAAAACAGTGAGACGTGGATACTTTCACAATATAAATATCTCTCTAACGATGAAAATATTAATTAAAATTTCACAATTAGAGTTATAAAACACAAAACCATTTTGTATATCAATCAATCTTGTTGATTAAAATTTAATATTGCTTTGGTAAAATTATCTTTCATAAAAATCTCATAATTTATAGCTAAAAATACGGCCCAATTGGAAATAATGTTTACGTTATTGCCAACATTAATTTTGTTGCTTAATTTTTTATGACAACACCATGTTTATTATAGATTTAGGTACATAATCATTTGCTTTATGAAACATAATTTACTAAATGGAGAGTTTAACCTATTATGTGTGTTAGAAATTGTGATTATTGGAATACTATTGAGGCTTTGATCTCACGTCTCAAGGGCACCATTGCCATTTATGGTGTATCCATGGAATACAGCATACGAAGTCACTCTTGTCTACCTTTAAAGATAGTTAAATATTATACATTCACTATTGTGTTTACTTTGCTCATTATCAAATATCAGTCATTAGAGATTCTTTGGAATAAGGAAGAGTAAGTATGAATTTAACAAATTGTTGTATTTGTTAACAGAAATAACTAATAGTATCTATCTGGAATAATACTGTGCTTACGTAATTGTTTACAAGAAGAAAGTCATAGCTTAGAACAGCGTAATCAGAATTAATCGTAAATAAGAAAGTGATTACCATCAAAATATTGCGTTATCCTTGGTGTTTGGACAAAATCAGTTAAACCTAACATTCGCTCTCCTAACGTAGAATTTTTTGCAGAAAAAAAAACCCCGCATTCAAAATCTTCTATCTACTTCATTGCTCATATTGATTGTACTATTGTATTCACCAAATTGATCCGTTTAGCCAACTTCCGTCCATGTTGCGTACAAGAACTTCAACTGCGAAAAGCCATCGTCTGTCTTATCTTGAGTTCGTAATCACAGTTTTCTCTAATACCGCCTATCCCGGAAAAGGGAATGCATAATAAATTGCTTCACGGTAGAAATACGTAGGTACGACGATGGTGCTTGGGGGCTTACAACAACCCCAAAGTTTGAACGAAAACCGTTGGTCTAACGCGTAAGATGACCGATGTACTACAAGCCATGTGATGTATATAAAATAAATAAGATAAAATATAAGATAAATACATTCATTTCGTTGAATCTCAAATATCATATTATTGTCGTTACAGAAATATTCTGGGTGAATCCAAGGATTTAATGAAATATTACATATTCTGTAATATGATTTAAAATAGTATTCCATTCAGTTCAATTCGAAGAAATGCTGTATTTAATGTTTTTCGTAAACCCAAACTCAATCCGAGAACTGAACGAGTCTCTCATATCATAACACGTGAATAAATATTTGTGGGCGCTCAAATAAAAACGGAGAGTGTGAAGGCAATAACAATTTGCTTTATTAGATGAACGAGAAAATATTGAAATGGAATGATCATTGGATAATAACGCTAGTGCTTAAGATAATACTGATAAAAGTACCGTGACGTCAATGAAGTTTAATGAAAACGTTGATTTGTCGATTGTGTGGTTGGCTTGTTAGAATTAATTTCAGTATCTAACGAATTTGGAGAGCCAATTGCAATCGTGTGTGATACATTGTAATACATTGTAAATTTACTCTGAATCTCAATGTTGTGAGTTCATTTTACGTTCCATAGTCTGTATCCACACCCCAGTCTATGAATTTCAATATCATTTATGTAAAAACTAAAAACAAATCAACTATGTATTATGTGACTAGCTATTTAATGTTATCAGTGAAAAATTAAGATTTTTAAGATAATTTTTTTACGACTTTTACTTGAAAAAGTGTCAGTAATGAAAAACATATATGTAGTATCTTCTATTTCTCCAACTTATCCCACTAGGTGGGGTCGGCATAGCTAATTTTTCTCTTCCATTCTCTGTTATTAGTCGTCATCTCAACGCTCACTCCTCTCTCTCTCATATCGTCATTCACACTCTCCATCCATGTCTCCTTGGGTCGACAAATATATGTAATATGTATAATGTATTAAATTGATTAAAATTTTGAGAAGCCGTGGATTATAGTAGAACTTAGAGGACTGAGTGAACACATAATTAATTTGCCGATACAATTATCATGACACAAATAATTTTAGGCTAGAGATGAGTAAATGTATGTATTTTGTTGAGTACATGTTATATCACGGTTAGCGTGGTATGGACATGTGATGCGTAGAGAGAAGATGCATGTGACTAGGAGATGTATGGAAATGGTAGTGCAAGGTAGAGGGGGAAGAGGTCGACCGAAGAAGACATGGATGGAGTGTGTGAATAACGATATGAGAGAGAGAGGAGTGAGTGTTGAGATGAGGGCTGATAGAAGAGAATGGAAGAGAAAAATTAGCTGTGCCGACCCCACCTAGTGGGATAAGGTGGAGAAAAAGAAGAAGACATGTTATATCACGAAGTGTGAAAGGAAGGATTCATGCTCGTTTAACCTGCCACATTATCTACAGAGACCGTTATTGATAGTTAACGACCTTTCGTTTTATTTACCAGCACGCGGCGCCATATTAACTTTATTGCTCCATCGTAATTACTGCTACAGTCGAAATGTCACGGACAAAATCTTTTGTAGATATTATACTACATTAATTTATAAAAACGACAAACATTGCTTTTGTTTGCGGAAATAAAATAATATTCGAAAACTTTCGCATTCTCCTCCATTGTAACTGTAGTCGTATTTTTTCATTAGAAGCCTTTGTTGGCGTTCCATTCTTAAGAAATTTATATTATAAATGTTTACATATGGCGTGTTGAAATCTACTAAACCTTTCTGAATGTAATGGAAACCGATGTTGCGAATGTTTTTACCAGTGAAAACTTATGCTCAAGATAAGTGGAGCACAACTAAAATATCTACATTCTTTTTTCCGAGTTTTCTCGTTACATCCCTGGAGACATGTCAGTGGCCGCAATCCACCTGCCTTTTATCCTTACAAAAACTACGTAAAATATACAGGTGGCTTAGCGATAAAGTCTCGCTATTTCTCAAGTTTTTTTTTTTTTTTTTTTTTTTTTTTTTTTTTTTCCTACCTATGCTGATAGCCTTGAGAGGCTATTTCAGCTTCACCCTAACGTTAGTAGGTGAGCTCGCGGGGCTCAACCGGAGAGTTGCTAACACTGGCCCTAGCAAGAGCAGTGCTTCGCAGAATCTACCACCGGATCGGAAACGCGACCCACTGAGAAGATCCGGCGAGAAACTCAGTGGGCTGTGTCTATGGGTTAGTTCGCTCGTCGAGCCCTTCGTCGCAAGCGACGGGTTCGACGAGGACGGTGACCGGTGCTTGTGGTGCCTAAAAGCACCGTTAATGGATCAGGAGGATCCGTAATGACGTGCTTTGGGCGGCGTCGACGGTTTACCATTCGGTCTACTGGGTCGGGTATGTAATTTCCAGCGGCTACGATGAGAGGGTTCTCATGTCGTGCCGCCTTCTCAAAATGGCGCAGCGATGCCGACTGTAGATACTTACTAAAAGAGTCGAGCTCCAGGTCGTCGTGGAGATCCACATTCCTAAGGAACCAAGGCGCTCCGACGGCTATCCTGCAGAATCGTGATTGAATAACCTGGAGGGATTTCAAGTTGGTGCGGGCTGCGTGAGCGAACACTACGCTTGCATACGTCATGACGGGGCGTATACAAGTTTTGTAGAGAGTTACCTTATTGCGGAGGGACAGTTTGCTTCGACTACAAAGCATTGGATAGAGTCGTCCTAGAATAAACGCGGCGCGGTCGCGTACCGTTTTTATATGGGGACGGAAAGTCATCCCTCTGTCGAGGGTGACGCCTAGATATTTGACCTTCGAGACCCACGGAATGGGCTGGCCAAAGAGAGTGATGGGACTAACGGCGGAGGTGTTTGCGCGCCTACTACGGAGTGGGATGCTCGAAGTGATGTTCGGAGGGCGACCCCTTTTGAAGAGCACCGCTGCGCTTTTCGTGGGGTTGATGTCTATTCGCCACTTCCGGAACCACTGTCCCATGGTGGCTACTGCGATCTGGAGTCGCCGATGAAGCAGCGACATCTTCCTACACGAGTAGTAGATAGCCGTGTCATCGGCGAAGAGCGCTAGATGGGTCTCCGGAGACCGGGGTATATCACGGGATATACAAACTAAATAATAACGGGGAGAGCGCGGAGCCTTGCGGGACTCCGGCGGTCAGTTGACGGGGACGAGAACGAGTTCCCTCTACTCGATATCGAAACGAACGGTTCGACAAGAAGTCTCGTATGATGAGCACGAGTCTGTCTGGCACTCCCATGTTGTACAGTTTATAAATTAAACCGTTGTGCCAGACTTTGTCGAACGCCTTCGCGATGTCGAAGAAGAGGGCGCCGGTCGGGATTTGTTTACGCCTATTTAGTCCTATCAGAATGTGCTCCGTGAGGCGGTGCACTTGTTGTACGCACGAGTGTTTAGAGCGGAATCCGAACTGTTCGTCAATGAGAATTTTGTTCGCGGTAACAAAATCCCAGAGACGTTTCCTAAGGAGCCGTTCGTAAATTTTTCCTATCGTCGAGAGGAGACTAATCGGACGGTAACTAGAAGTTTCGTTTGTCGGTTTGCCCGGCTTATGTATACCGATAACGTCCGCTTCTTTCCACACCGCGGGAAAGATGCAGTGCGTCATAGCGGCATTTAAAATTGTAGCCAACATTGCTATCAGTTGGACTGGCAAAAATTTTAGCGCGCGGTTGTGGATGCCGTCGGAGCCGGGTGCCTTCCTAGGTTGGAGGTTGTGGATCGCGTCTCTAACTTCGTCAGTGGTAATGGGGGGTAACGCGTCCGAGGGCGGCAGGGAAGCTCTGCGCTCGACCTCCCTGTCGACTAACTCGGTGTGTTCGGGGTCCGCGTGTTGAGTGCTGGTGGTGCACTGCTCTTGCAGTGCATCGGCCAGCAGCTCAGCCTTTTCATCGTCATCGAATGCCGGTGGTTGGCCTGAAGGGCGTATGAGGGGAGGCATAGTAGCGGTAGTTTCGGATTTGAGAGTCCTAGCTAGTCGCCAGTATGCTTGGTGGGAGGGCGCGAGTTGTTCTAGATAACTATGCCAATTATCGTTACGCGCGTCGCTTAAGCGGGAGTGGACTTCGCGTTGTAGACGACGCATCCGAATCCGGTTTGAATGCGTGGGAAGACGATCGTAGGCCCGGATTGCCGCGTTCCTAACTCTTAAGAGATTCCTAAGATCGGGGGACAGTCTGATGCGGTGGAAGCTGTCCTCCACATCGACTTCTTTTGAAGATCTAATGATCGCGGAAGAGATGTGATCGGTAATGATGTTTATGGATTCGACGGTGTCCTCGGGGGATGGATTCGAATCCGGGCCGCAAGGGAGGATTGGCGGAGCGGCGTCGGCTAGGCACGTGCCCAGCTTATTCCAATCCACCATGGTCCTCGTAACAGTGACTGGGTTGTGAGGACGACCGAGCTGCATAACGACAGGTCGGTGGTCTGAGTCGAGCTCTGACATTGCTTCGATGGAACGTAAGCGCAGAGTTACGTTCCTAAGCAATGCCAGGTCTATAGTGCTCGGACGGAGCGCGATGTTATACGGATAACATGTTGGAGTTGGGGGACCGACTATTTCAAAGGTGAGGTCGTCTATAAACGCGTCGAGACGCCTACCGTTGACGTTTGTACGATGGCAGTTCCACCTAGTGTGGTGGCAATTTAGATCGCCTGCCAGGATGACAGAGTCTCCCATGCCGAACAGTGACTCGATGTCACTGCTCAGAAGGGGCTTGTCCGGGGGGAGATAAACGGATGCGATGACGATCGGCTGGTGTCCCGTCAGCGAGATACGGCACACTGACGCCTCGATATGTAAGAGCGAGGGAGTATCGAGAGGGACAACGTGCAGGGCCCGTCTATAGTAAATGGCAGTCTCGCCTTTGGAGGCGGTGAGTCTGTCATTCCTAACCATGACGTAGTTCGCGACTTTCGGGTCGCGACGCGAGGGCTTCAGACAGGTTTCCTGCACTAATAGAATATCTACAAGATTATCGCGGAGGAATTCAAAAATTTGATCGCGTTGCCGCGCGAGTCCGTTAGCATTATAGAATGCTAACGTAAGGGAATACGGTTTTTCTCTACCTTTTTGCGCCATTGATTATCGGTAAAGATTTTATAACGTACGCGACACGGACTCGTAGACGTCCATGTGATCGAAAGCGGCCGCGAGCCGCTGTTCGGGGGTTACCGACCTACGTATCGCGTCTGCGAACGATCGCAGACGGTCGAAGTTGACTGCGGTGACGAAGTCACGCACGAGCGCGAAGTCGTTGACGGCAGAGGGTTGCGGGGGACGGAACGCGGGCGCGGGGCGAGGTGCGAGCAGGGGCTGGGGCGCGGGGCGTGTCACGAGCGGGGGCGGGGGTGCGGTTTCCGTTCCCGCCTTCGTATACGGCAGCGGTTTTTTCCACGCCGACACCGTGGGAACCGCAGCCGGCACGAAGGCGGGTTTCGGCACTGAAGGCGCCGAAGTCTTTGGGCCGACGGTTCGGGGGGCTGGGTGGGTCGGACGTTTTCGCGGAGCCCTAGGACATCCACGGTAGTTCGCGGGGTGCCCTTGCTTAAGGCATAGGACACAGCTTGGAGGTTCGGTCGCGGTTTCCCTAACACGCGAGCAATCTAGTGTGGCGTGGTCGCCGAGGCACTTTACGCAGCGGGGGCGCGCGTGGCAATTACGAGCCGAGTGGCCGTAAAGCTGGCATCTGTAGCACTGCCCGGGAGTGCCACGTCTATGGGGGGCTTCAATTGAGATCCCGGATAGGCCGCAAATTGTCGTGAGACTTGCGATCTTCTTTTTGGCCTCCGGGGTGGGTTCTAGCGCTACTAGAATCATGTTGTAGGGCTGTTTGCCCCGCCCACTGTGCATCCGGTGCACACTAACTAGCGGGAGGGACTGAGCGGTCAGATCCTCCTTAATGTACTCGATATCTAGCTCTTTTGGGACTCCGCGTATTACTACGCGGAGCTCGCGGTCCTCCTGAAGAGCATAGGTGTGAAAACCTATGTTCTCCTTTCGGAGGTATGAAGAGAGGGCCCTATGGTCGCCCGGCGTTGCGACCTTTATCTGAATCCCATGCGCGACGTTACGCGCATGGGTATAATTAATTTTATTTGCCTGAAGGGCCTGGGAAACGCGGTTCCACGCAGTTTTTTCCTGGAGAATCAGCGGGGGCGGGGCAGCTACTTTAGGAGCGGGCGCGGGTTTGGGACGCGGCGGTGGGGTTACACGGCGAGCGGAGTCCGACTCCGGTGTCACGACTACCTGCGGGCGGGAGGCGGTCGCGGATTTAGTCTGCTTCGTCGTGGAGCTCCGGGACTCCACGGCGCGAGTACGCTTTTTACCGCGCGTTACGGTTTGGAACCCATCCGAAGTTCCAGGCTGAGGGCTTGACGCGGATTCGAAATCCATCTCCGATTCGGTATCGGAGCCTGAACTCGAAACGATCGAGGTCGCGACGGACGAAACGCGCGATGACGTAGTCGACGCGGGCGCGGGGGTGGGGGTAGCGTTAGGCGCTTCGTGAGTCGCTACGTCGGAACGTGCGCTCGAATTTGACGCGGCGGCGGGGGGCGCGCGGCGTGCCTCCGAGGCACGTTTGAAGTACGCGGCGACGGACGCGGGGGGGGAGGGATTGCCACGGGCGGCCCTAAACTCTAGGTACTCGGCCCTAATTGACGGGTACCTATCCCGGAGGAACCCGACAATATCACTAGCACAATCTTCTTCCATTTTTCGGTCTTCTTGCCCGGGGGGGGGCGGCCCCGGGACTTTTGTTGAACTCGCCGAAAGGCGAGGCCCCGGATAGGATTTGTAACCCCCCTGTGCTGCAGGACAGCAAGGAGCAGGGGGGGGGGAATGCCTATGCCGTGAAAACGGCAATCGGCGGGGAAAAGGAAAGGGACCCGCTCGGGCTGTATAGTGCTACAGCAGGCAGAATCGCGAGCGGGGGTCTAGTCTTGAAAAAGACTGTTGTTTTGGGAAGGGTTAGGAAATCGCTAGCCTGTGAGTGCCACAGGAAGCCTGAACGTAGCGATTGGTTTTGCCTTGAAAAAGGCAGTTGGTAAAGGGTGGGTTCGCGGTTACAAAACTTTAGCGCACAAAAATGGACTCCGAGACGCAAATCGCAAGCAACCAACGGATCGGAACGTCCGCACTACCGAATTGTAAGCACGATGTATTCACGGTCACTACACTGTCGAGCACAACTGTGAGTTCAGAGACGCAGCTCGCAAGCGGGCCACGGATCGGAAAGCACGTCCGCGCACGACCGAGTCGTGAGCGAGAATGATTTCTCAAGAGGCAATTTTTCAATTAATATCTCCAGTACACAGTGACTACATTTATTTTTGAATGAACTGCGCACAATAAACCCTTTTTTCAGTTTTTATTCATTCGTGGAAATGTTTCGAACTAATTTATTTTGAGTTTAGTTGTCAAAGCAGCTGTACTGTGATTTTTGTATATTTTCTTTTATATTTATCGATCAATAAATATTGTAATGTAATACATAAGCAGCAGGCTCCCAGGCTAGGTCGGAAATAGATGCCTTAACCTCTACGTACCAGGTTCAAGATCCCGCGGCAGACCCAAGAAACGCTGGTTGGATGTGGCAAAGGCGGATATAAAGGAGAATAGCCTGGCAAAGTAGAGGACTTTAAAGTGGATCCTGGCACTAGACCGGGTAAACGCTTAGAAAAAGCAGAAGAATAGAATACCAAAGCTTTACAATAAATGTGATATAGTAGTTAAGTTTACAAATCACGAAAACTATCCCAACACAATTATAATGACAATATTCTCTATGAGAGTTAGGGCCTATTTTGTATCCAAAAGGGTTCTACCGGCATGCCTATTTCTACAGCGAAATATTGGTGCGTTCTGGTTTGAAAGGTTGGACAGCCATCACACGTTCCAATACGATTCCTTACTATCATAACTTCAGAAAGATCCGTACTCCCAGAATTCGTTGAGAATAGTTTTTCAACCCCTGGTCGTATTCTGAACATATTTTTAGAGTAAGTGCGCTGTTTAACTCATAAATAATAAAATACCGAAAAGATTTTTCAATCATAAAACATGAAGAGGGATTAACACCAAAATAATACCGTTCATATTTTATGTTCAGCCGCGTTTGGATGTGTGGTAAATCGGTGAAGCAACACACCAATCCGTGTACATTTGCTTTTTGGCAACATTTACTTATTTATGGCTTTACAAAAAGCGCGAATCAGGATTTCTGGATTGAAGCCAAGCTTTAGAATGATGGTATCTTTTATATGTTGCCATACAGTCCAGGACGTTGTGCAAATCGAATTTCAAATTTTATAGCAATAAAAAAATTTATCAAATAAAGAATAGAATAGTTTTATATCAATAACTTTATAGTATTTTTTAGTATAGTATTAGTGCATACATCTAAATATAGTCAAATTTTAATTGGTTAGGATACAAATATTGATATATTTAGAGGGATATAATAATTATTTACCTTGGTCGAACGGTCGGAGTCAAAATAATTAATTACCCCGATAATTTATAGACGACATAATTACAACTTAATCCGATACAAACCCGAAATTCTGATGGGAAACCGCAGCATACGTTTAAATGTATTGGTGAATTGTACGTGGTCTTGTTTGAACTAAAGGGACCAGACATAAAATAATAATAAAAAGATAAGATAGACTTTGGTTATGCCGGTATGTTTTAACGTTTTATTCATAAAAATAATTTGTTTATATATCTATGGAATATCTATGTTGTTATTATCTATGGAAAAAAGAACAACATTCTTAATTTGAGAAGGTTCTTAATTTAATAAATATTTTATTTTGGGTACGAATTGTTATAATGATACAGGAAGGAAACGTGTTTATTCGTGTTTTTTTTGCGACGAAGTGATTGTTGGTAGCGCGAAGTCCTTTCCCAGAGAACTCTTCGACGAATTCGATCAATTTGGTGACCTTTTTTTTTGCTTAGATTGATGGACGAGCTCACAGACCACCTGATGTTAAGTGATTACTGGAGCCCATAGACATCTACAACGTAAATGTGCCACCCATCTTGAGATATAAGTTCTAAGGTCTCAGTATAGTTACAACGGCTACCCCACCCTTCGAACCGAAACGCATTACTGCTTCACGGCGGAAACAGGCGGGGTGGTGATACCTACCCGTGCGGATTCCCAAGAGGTCCTACCACCAGGCCACTTCCTAGACTTGACTAGACTTTAGCTAATGCTAGTCTTAACCTGACATGGGTGCTTCTGAAGGTATCTTCGGCAACTGATCGGAGCAACGTATTGTCGTCGCTGGAGACAAACGTCAAATAACAGGGATCCATAGATATCCTTTTTTAAATGAACACAGTCGTGCCTATCCCAACGTTAGCTTCGAAGAAACATCCCGTTAGTGGCTAGGGGTTTCTGCGAAGTTGAAGTCACAAACAGTACGAGACGATGAATCGTGAGAAGATTTTCGTATTGTCCTGAATGGAATTTAGAATTAAATATTAATTATTCTATTCAGATACATGTTTAACATTATAATGACTAAGATTTGGTACATTTCTGTAAAATATTATGTTTCTCTTTATTTTGTCCTATAAGCGTCCCTAATCAGTCGCCCGTTGCTGATTAGGGGAACCTTGGTACAGCTGTTGCTCTCAGAGTACTATTAGCCTACATGCGATAGCGCCCATATAGTTTTAACATAATTTAATAAAACAACACAAATGAAAATTGGTTTTAGATGCAGAGAAAGCGAAGCAATCCCTAAATAGGCATGTTAAAATAATAAACAAAAATTATACAATTTTAAAATTTAATACCATAAAACTAGATGTTTTCCATAATATGAAACACATCGTTTTGTCCGTTACTTCCGCTTTCGAGAATTTTCCGGCATAAAATATTTTCAAAGGATTTCTTTAGGCAAAATCAAAAACGATACGCGCTAATTGCTTTTGCATGTTACGTTAATACTCGTAGTATTGAAATTAATTTAAATTTGATTCATTAATGTTTCATGAGTATTAGTTAGGTGTTAGCAATATGTTGTTGCCTATTTACACTTAGTCTGGCCATAAATACTGTTACAATTAAAAAAAAACAAAATATTACATTTGAATTTGGAATCTGTCATTTTTATATGATTGCTCATTGAGTTTTCTCATTTTGGCGCCAATACATTGTACAATATTTTGCGATATTAAAATGGATTGGGGTGATAAAGCGAACCGAATCGCTGTGATTGCATTACACAAAGTAGGTATGGAGCCAAATGCAATTTTTAAAACTCTCCATATGCTTGGTATTAGTAAAATGTTTGTGTACCGGGCTATGAATAGGTGCAATGAGACCTCCTCTGTTTGTGACAGAAAAAGATCTGGCCGTCCACGTAGTGTTCGTACGAAAAAGGTGGTCAAAGCAGTAAGGGAAAGAATTCGAAGAAACCCTGTCCGAAAGCAAAATATTTTATCTCGGGAGATGAAGATAGCACCTAGAACGATGTCGCGTATTTTAAAAGATGACTTAGGACTTGCAGCCTATAAGAGACGTACTGGTCATTTCTTAACTGATAGTTTAAAAGAGAATAGGGTGGTAAAATCGAAACAACTACTGAAGCGGTGCGCAAGGGGAGGTCATAGAAAATTTTTGTTTACGGATGAGATTTTTTTTACAATTGAGCAATATTTTAACAAACAAAATGACCCTATTTATGCTCAAAGCTCTAAGAAAGCTTCCCAGTTAGTCGACAGAGTGCAACGTGGGCACTATCCGACTTCACTTCAGTGATGGTTTTGTGGGGTATTAGCTATGAAGGAGTGAGTATGGCTCATACTTTTGTGAAAAAGGTATCAAAACATCGGCACAAGTGTATCAAGATACCATTCTTGAGAAGGTAGTGAAGCTCCTTAACAACACCATGTTCAATAATCAAGAATGGTCCTTCCAGCAAGACTCGGCGCCAGGTCATAAAGCTCGGTCTACGCAGTCTTGGTTGGAAACAAACGTTTCGGACTTCATGAGAGCTGAAGACTGGCCGTCGTCTAGTCCCGATCTTAATCCGCTGGATTATGATTTATGGTCAGTTTTAGAGAGTACAGCTTGTTCTAAGCGCCATGATAATTTGGAGTCCCTAAAACAATCCGTACGATTGGCAGTGAAAAATTTTCCCATGGAAGGAGTGCGTGCTTCTATTGATAACTGGCCTCAACGTTTAAAGGACTGTATTGCAGCCAATGGAGACCACTTCGAATAAGCGTTTTATATTTATGTATTAAACCAACACACTGTAAAAGTAATAAATGTTATTCGCAATAGAATTTTTTTATTTTTTCTTTTAACAGTATTTATAGCCAGACTAAGTAATTACTAAATTTTCTATTATAAAAGTAAAGACACTTCGTTTACATCTTAACTCAGAAGATAAAGTTAAAAATATAAAATACACGGAACTTAATTCGATTCTAAGCCGCTTGACAGAATCGATTTACTTTGTATTATATCTCTCGAATACTTCAATTTTAGGTAAGCGAAATCTACATAATGCATTATGAATTGGATTTTACTATACATTCGGAAAATAACTAGATTAGCTTCTGTTCTAAGCAATCTCATTCTATTTGTTTTAAAGTCATCTTTGAATTGAATTTCTTTTAAACAAAAATCATAGCATATTGATTGGTTATTTATATTTTCTTGGAAAACAAAGGCAAGCTTTGAATACATTACCGCAATACAAGTTTGAAATATTTCGTTTCGTGTAAAATTCAAAGTCGATGGTTTTACGAAATGATGCGTAAGTCTTGGTATCGATATGACTTTTACGATTTGAGAGATTTTGTTGTAAGACTAGTCAAACAGTAGATCTATTATCTTAGTATACATTTGAAAAGTATTTATTATAGTGTGACTGTAGATAGGCCAGATGGCAAAATACGGTAACAAATAAATCGGGAACGATTAAATGGTGGCCACGATACTTAGAGAGAGAGAGAGAGAGGGAGAAGGAGAGAGAAAGAGGGGGGAGAGATAGATAAGGAGAGAGAGAGAGGGGGAGAGAGATTTTTTAAGCGAAAGGAGGGCAGTTGCCGGACGTTACGGCAGAAAGACGCGGTGTAACTCTGAAGACATATTATTATTTTAGTTACATAGATTCAGACGATTAAGACGAAATAAAAAATCAAGTTTGTGTTACTTCATCTTTGTGTTACTTTTTTTTCTACACTAGAAATTCCCTAGAAATCTTATATATGGCAAAACAGCGTTTGCCGGCTCAGCTAGTTTATATATAGTATTGCTTAGATGAAGAACAAAAAAATAATAATATAATAATAATTCTTATCCAGCGCAATTAAAAAGAACTTAGTTCGAAGTTTACAGTCTTAGCTGTGTGCTGCGATGACGCCTGTAAATGACGACATGACGGAAGACGGATGACGGAGATGGAATATAACAAGTGTATAGCAAAGTAAAAAAAAAATGGGCATAGGGTTTTCGTAGCTAAGGTTTGTTACAAAAATTTCAATACGAAAGTGTATTTTAATTTGTTAAATTGACCTTTGTTACATGCAGTAACGGAGCCATAATATGTTTTCATGGTATTCTGCAAAAAGCTTAAACTCTGAATACGTGTTTCAGTTCTTAGAATTTCAAATTCAATGCAGACGGAATCTTCAAAAGGGGGACCCCTTTAGTCTCTTATATTAATATTTTAAGTACATCGCATTGTCACAATTTGTATCATGTACTTACTTACATACACATGTATGTTGCTATGTATGTGATAGACATTTCACCGTTCCAGAATTATCATAAATTTTGTAATAAATTTTTTTTATTGCTTAGATGTGTGGACTAGCTCACAGCCCACCTGGTGTTAAGTGGTTACTGGAGCCCATAGACATCTACAACGTAAATGCGCCACCCACCTTGAGATATAAGTTCTAAGATATCAAGTATAGTTACAACGGCTGCCCCACCCTTCAAACCGAAACGCATTATTGCTTCACGGCAGAAGTAGGCAGGGTGGTGGTACCTACCCGCGCGGACTCACAAGAGGTCTTACCACCAGTAATTATGCAAATTATAATTTTGCGGGTTTTTTTTTTATACACGATGCTATTCCTTCACCGTGGAAGTCAATCGTGAATATTTGTTGAGTACGTATTTCATTAGAAAAATTGGTACCCGCCTGAGATTCGAACACCGCGGTGCATCGCTCAACGCGAATGCACCGGACGTCTTATCCTTTAGGCCACGACGACTAAAATACAATCAATAAGTCATTACTGTTTTTCTATAAATGAAATATCACAAGCTTAGAGTGGAAACAAAAACTGTACGGGGAACATTTCGCACAACATAATTCGATTCCGATCCAGTATTAGATTCGATTGCGAAGTAGCTGCCTCTTGTGTTGTTAGGTCTCCTTCGGAGGCGCTCGGGTAAATGTTAGCAAATCTCACCCCTCCTGGCTGAGCGTTTGCTCGCCCACGTGTCCTGGTGAAACTGTAAAGGCATCAGGGCCAACAGTAATCACTCATTAAAAAAAAAATTACATATCTCTGTCATACCTTGACTATAACAAATAAACTGCTTATACAGCTATTAATTAGTTTACAGAAAGGTCCAAAATGATGTCGATATTCGTTCATATTAGTAGAACAGAGTAATATAGTTTTTGTTATATTTGTAAAAAAGTATTGAATTCAGAAAATTAATTGCGCGTGTACTCATAATAGTTCTTAACCGGAACTTTACTGGTAGGACCTCTTGTGAGTCCGCGCGGGTAGGTACCACCACCCGTTTCCATGCGTTTCGGTTTGAAGGGTGGGGCAGCCGTTGTAACTATACTGAGATCTTAGAACTTATATCTCAAAGTGAGTGGCGTTTTTACGTTGTAGATGTCCATGGGCTCCAGTAACCACTTTACACCAGGTGGGCGGTGAGCTCGTCCACCCATCTAAGAAAAAAAAAAAAAATAGTTTTATATGTAATAACCAATTCGCTTTGTATTATATTTTTATGTTTAAACTTTATATTTACTGTTATTAAACATTGAAAGTTATTATTGAGTATTGCGAGTCCGCATGAATTTGTGTGCCCAGCAAAAACACTAACAAACTCTACAGCAAACTCAATTATTTGAAAGAAAGCAGCACATGTATTTTTAATACAATTCAATGACAACTAACGTTAATGAATAAACTCCAATCGCGTATCCGAGCTGACATACAAATTTTCATTTGTTTAATTTGAATAATGAATTTACTATTAACGTTCTGTTTATATTATCTCTCATTCAGTCTTTATAATAATTATTATGTAAATTGGTAAAATAGATATAGCCTCATTTTGTTGGTTTTTAAAATGATGTGATTAGATAGCGCCCTACCCAAATCGAAACACAACAGTAATTTTAATAGTCCCTACATCATAAAATAAGGACTAGAATAACAAAGGACGTGGAGTACGTGAACCTTGTTGGACTCGTTTGATAAATGTGTTCGTGTCGGATCACGAATCCGGAACGCGAGCACCGAAAGAGCATAAATGCTTCGTATCGTATGATCTAAACGCGGCACGGATAGGCATACCTTTTTTATTTTTTGCCTACCCAGTGCTGGTAACTTCGAAGGGGTATGTTAGCTTCACCGAAAGGGTACGCTCACGGGGTTGTGCCTAGGAGGCTTTGTTAACATCTGCCCTAGCAAGAGCAATGCTTCGCGGAATTTACCACCGAATCGGAATCGCGACCCACTGAAAAGATCCGGCGAGAACGAATCGGGATGATCTGAAATGACGTGGTAGGTAAGCTCTTGCATAGACTTAAAGCCCGGAAAGACTTAAAGCTTCTCAGTGGATCGCGTTTCCGATCCAGTGGTAGACTCTACGAAGCACTGCTCTTGCTGGGGCCACTGTTAGCAAAACTCCGGCTTGAGCCCCGTGAGCTCACCTACATGTGAAGGAGAAGCTAAAATAGCCTCTCAAGGCTATCAGCAATGGTAGGAAAAAAAAAACTTAAATCATATTTACCTCTATAACTTCGTTCTCACGCTCGTGGATGTACTTCACTGAACAATAATGCTTAACTAAAATTGCGCATTAAATACTTAGAGTAACTTGGTCTTATATTAAGTAGTTAGAGTACTTACTTCTTAGAGTAACATACAGGTTGATCACATGTACAATAAGGCTTATACTTAAGGTATTAAATAATTAATGTATCTCTGTTACTTTAAACAGGAAGCTCTCGTATTACTGCTGTATTACTTTGAGAGTGGTTTGTAATCGGACGGGTTTTGTTAAACCTTTTCAACCCGAATCGTGTTATCTGATTGCCCGGATTACTTTCCAAAGTAATATCTTCGTTTCGAATTTGTATATTTGATGGACCCTAACAACAAAGGATAAGACATTAATGTTCGAAAACTCTAATGTTCTTATAACAAAAAATGTCTTATACAAGCTTTTAAACCTGTCTGGATTGTTGTCGTAATCAACTTAGTACTTATCTTAAGATGTGATGTTGGTACTATTCTCAAAATATTTGAGGTAAGTATTTGAAGTTATTAATAATTTGATGTATAATAATATGTATTTTAATTATAATTAATTTATATGTTAATCAATAAATAAATTAAATTATGAATAAACAATAATAGTAACAATAATAGCCGCGAACAAGTCACATACGGTCTAGGGTCTTGTACTATGGGAACCAGAGTTTCATATACATACATATATACGTTTAATTATAGATGTATATATAATACATATGTGTTATGTATATAGATAATACTTAAATAGACATTCAGCTCCCAGCCCAAGAGAAAGCAAATCTGTTCATCACACTAATATTTTCCCGATTTGGGAATCTAACCCACAACCATGGCATGCCATAAATCTTCTCACAAGCACCGTCAACGGTTGTACATAGTACATAAAGGCCCACATAAATTGGTAAAAAAAAATTTGTAGTGTCGTGGGACACCGGATAGTAACGAAGTTCCTTATTATAAAAATATTAATTTTAAGTTCTATTCGAGGTATAAAGAAAATAATTATTCGGGTATACATTTTTATTATGATTTACTTATTGATAAAAAAAAAATTTGTACGTTGTTACAAAGTTAAGTCGTACACTGTGTTCATTACTAATAAAAATCTTACGTTACGGACGTTTTTTCCCGGTTAGGGTACCCCTTACAGGTCGGTCGTGTGCACCGGGCACGGTGGGGCGGTGCTCCGCTTCCCCGTCCAGCGCGGTGTTCCACAGGGGTCGGTCCTTGGCCCTCTCTTGTGGAACATCGGCTACGACTGGGTCCTGCGTAGCGCCCTAAGTGCTCCTCTTCCGGGTCTGAGCGTAGTTTGTTACGCGGACGACACTTTGGTCGTGGCCCGGGGGAGGGACTTGCGAGAGTCTGCCCGTCTTTCCTGCGCGGGGGTGGCCTTCGTCATCGGCAGGATCCGAAGGCTGGGTCTGGAGGTGGCGCTCGATAAATCCCAGGCCCTGTTGTTTCACAGGGCCCGGAGAGCGCCGCCTCAGGGGGCCCACCTCGTGATCGGAGGCGTTCGCGTCGAGATCGAGGCAACCGGGTTGCGGTACCTCGGTCTCGTACTGGACGGTCGTTGGAGCTTCCGCGCTCACTTTGAAAGATTAGGTCCCCGACTGATGGCGGCTGCCGGCTCGCTGAGTCGGCTGTTGCCGAATGTCGGGGGGCCTGACTTGGTGGTGCGCCGCCTCTACACGGGGGTGGTGCGGTCGATGGCACTGTACGGGGCTCCCGTGTGGTGCCACGCCCTGACCCGCGACAACGTTGCGGCGTTGCGACGTCCGCAGCGCGCGATTGCGGTCAGGGCGGTTCGTGGATACCGCACCGTCTCGTTTGAGGCGGCGTGCGTGCTAGCTGGGACGCCTCCCTGGGACCTGGAAGCGGAGGCGCTCGCTGCGGATTACGCGTGGCGATGCGATCTCCGCTCCAGGGGGGAGCCGCGTCCCGGCGCGTCGGAAGTTCGAGCGCGGAAGCTTCAATCTCGGCGTGCCGTGCTCGAGGCGTGGTCTCGCCGCCTGGCGGACCCCGCCTACGGGCGACGGACCGTCGAGGCGATCCGCCCGGTCCTCTCGGAATAGGTGAATCGCGACCGAGGACGTCTCACCTTCCGAGCGACACAGGTGCTCACGGGACACGGCTGTTTCGGTCGCTACCTGCACCTCGTCGCCCGGAGGGAGCCGACGCCGAAGTGCCACCACTGCAGTGGCTGCAACGAGGACACGGTGGAGCACACGCTCGCGTACTGCACCGCTTTCGCGGAGCAGCGCCGCGTCCTCGTTGCAAAAATAGGACCGGACTTGTCGCTTCCGACCGTCGTGGCTACGATGCTCGGCAGCGACGAGTCCTGGCAGGCGATGCTCGACTTCTGCGAGTCCACCATCTCGCAGAAGGAGGCGGCGGAACGGGAGAGGGAGAGCTCTTCTTCCCTCTCGGCGCCGTGCCGCCGCCGTCGAGCCGGGGTTCGGAGGAGGGCGTTTGTCCAGCTCCAGCCCCTATGAGGAGGCAGTCTCCTCCCGGTGATGGTCACGGGGCGACCTAAGGGGGTTGAGGCTGCGCCGCACGCTACCGTCACTCTAGCGCGCTGGCACCAGGAGGACGGGACGGCGCGTCGGCGGCTGCGGACTGCGATGCGGTCCGCATTTTCGTCGTCGCTGTCGTCGCCGAACATACTGTTGAAGAGCAACCCGGTCGGCGGTGTATCGCGTTCCGACCCGGCAGGCTGGTTCTGGCCCAGCGGGGTATCCCGGAACACCAGCGGCACCGCCCGGGCGGCCTGATAGGGGCGCCGTACCGCGGAGACCGACGTCGTTGGTCGTCGACTATCGCCTCGACGACCCGTCGGTCGGGCGTCCTCGGGGTGGCGCCGCGTGTCTGGTTGTAGTGTTGACCGCGGGAACCCCCCTACTCTGAACGGGTTCTGACCCCGGACGGAGATCGGACGTCGGGTGTAAGAGTGCAGGGGAGTCGTTTAGTGGGTGGGCCCTAAAATCCTTGGGCCCGCGATCTGCTCTCAACACCTGCAGATCGTTGAGTCTCACATACCCCGCGCGCCCCCTAGGCGCGGGGACCTCGTAGGAGGTTCGGCCCCCGGCCCGAAAAAAAAAAAAAAAAAAAAAAAAAAAAAAAAAAAAAAAAAAAAAAAAAAAAAAAAAAACCCTCCGCAACGTCCCATAAGGAACTTCGTTCCAAAAATTTCGAACGCATAAAACCCGAAAAAAAATAAACAAACCTATACTACTAGCTATTTGAACGCCTGAAAATATTTGACTAAGACATTGTCCCGTCAGAATAATTTGCATCAAAAGATATAGTTAATATTCCTATTTATATGTTCATCGAGTAACTAAAACAGAACTTGAATTGTCTCAGTCACAGAAGTCATTTTGTGTAATTAAATGCACGACAATGATGACCGTTTAGGTTTTGTGACATGAAAATGGCTTCAATTTAAAACCGCTAGCCCATCGTTAAATGGGTTTTCGTAGAGTTAACTTTCTTTCTAATTACGTATAGTGCAGCAGTTTCGTATTAAGGTGCGCAAGGTAAGGTATTTAATTGGTTACTGGTGGGTAAACAATTAAATAGCTTACCTTATGTTGCTTTTTTTTTCCTACCTAAGCTGATAGCCTTGAGAGGCTATTTCAGCGGAACCTTAACTAGTAGGTGAGCTCACGGGGCTCAAACCTGACGACGTTGCTAACACGAACCCTAGCCAGAGTCGTGCTTCGCAGAATCTACCACCGAATTGGAAATGCGACCCACTGAGAAGATCCGGCGAGAAACTCAGTGGGCTGTGTTTGAGGGTTAATTTACTCGTCGAGCCCGGTGACCGGGCCTTATGTTGCGAGTCGGTTAATAATGTCACCATGACGATTGCTGCCGTCAATGAGCAATGGGGATGTAAGAGTAGGATCCTATATATTATATACAACCGAATCATCGACTTTAGGTCTCGAGGGCATCTGAACATCAGGTGAACTAATTTACCTATGCATTGCAAAGAAAAGTAGGCTAATCATCACTAATAAAAACATTAAAATTCACGATGGCATAATCCAAAGACTTCTTTCGATGGCATTGTACGACGACATTGAAAGATGTGCATGTTTGTAGATATGTAAGATAAAACATAATGGACGTTTGTTTCAAAAAAGCGAGGACTATTATTCCTAACATAATAACATCAGATATTGCGATGTAAAAAGTCCATTATGGAATTTTTTTTAAATTAATATTAGATGTTTTTTGCACACACGTATTGTATAATTAGCTTAATCAACTATTTCGTTCACTAACCAGCCTCGCATTAGATTGCTAAATAAATAATAACCGAAACGACAAGCATTCCTGCTTAATATCACAAAAACACCACAAATGAATTAAGTTTTCGGCTAGTTAAGTTAAAATCGATGCTTTTTCCAGTTTTCGATTTTAGCTTTAAGACTTTATAATTGATTTTGATTATCATGCATATCAATGTTATGCTATTTGTTTATACCGTAATTTCAAGAAGTAATTCTTCATTTTTTTAAGAGTTTTCATTGTGTTTTTGGGGTCGACTTTTCGGTAAATTTGATACATAAAATGTTGGGAGCCTTTGACACAGTGTAACGCTTTGCTTATGGACACAGACTTTTGACTTTAAAAAGCATAAGTATAGCCTCATTTATGCTTCCTGAGCGCAAATATGTCACTCTTCGAACAGAGTTTGAAGAAGATCTGGATCTGGCATTACTGATATCCATGTTCTATCGTGATTATTCAACATCAAGCAAACCCTATGCTCGTTAACTTCAAAAGGAAATAAAAATGGTGACAGACCCTACACTTTTTAAAGATGTTCAATAATCTTGAAATCGTCGTATTCTAAAAGGTAAGTTCGCTCGGTATATTCGTATCGAGCGATGCTATAACTATACTAGTGTTCAAACTCCCCAAGCAGGTACCAATTTTTCTACTAAAACATGAACTTAGCTCATGTTCACGAATGACTTACACGGTGAAAGAGTAATATCGCGTAATGAAAGTCAAACCTCAAAACCATAATTTGAGATATATATCTCTAATCCTACGGTAGGTGGTCACATTAACGTTCATGTTTCTACGGGCTTTGGTAACCACTTAACACTGGACAAAGCCGTCAGTTCGTTCAATCGACTATGCTATAAAAACTAAGAAAATGTATTTAAATAGAACCGTCTTAAAACTCTTAATCTACGTTTCCTACATCAAGATTAGAATGCGTAAATGAGTTTTAGTGTCTTCGTAATAATAAATAATCAGTTTCTCATATATCACACAGCTTTGAAGAACAAAAGTACCGAAGATGTGAATGACGTTGATAACTTCAAAAGTCTCTGGTATAAAAAGTGAAATATTACCGAGTATTACACTCGGTATTACCTCCGGAAAACCGACGCATTACGAGCTCGTGTCAGGTATCGTTTGCGTGGATTTTAATAATGTACTGTCCTTATCTTTGTTACCCCATATTTCAGACAAATTATGGTGATATTAAAGAGAACAGATCAGCTTGTTTACAAAAAAAAAAAAAAACTGTGATACGAACGTATTATGTTCACGCACTATATAATAATATGCATATGTGATGGTTATAATAATAGTATAATAATGTTAGTGTTCTTTCGTGTAAGTGTAAACCTTGAAAAGCATGTGTTTTTTTTCTTGGATTGTTTCGCGAAAATTGCCTTGTAAGATTTTACGGTAGGCAGCGGCTTGGCTTTCCGTGGCATTGCTGAAGTCCAGGGGCGACGGTAACCACTCACCATCAAGTGAGCCGTATGCTCGTCTGCCTGCAAAATCAATAAAAAGTAATATTAAAAGCTATTCCAAAGACACCCAATTCTTCGAAAGAACTATAAAGTGATACGACGTTAAGACACGATGGGTCGACTGTTGAACGCTCAAGGGCGGCGTAATTTCCGCACGAATGGATCGTTATAATCAGTCCTTAAAGGTGACAGGTTAGGGGCGCCATTTTACAAAAGTATCGTCTAGTAGACGGCCATATTTTTTTCTCGCAAAAAAAAGAACTTTTTCGTCGTCGTCTTTAAAAAAATGAGTCATCGAAATTAATTCTCGCAAATTACTGAATTTAGTTAAAATCGGAAACGATGTGAATTTGCCTAAATTAAAATGTACTATAGGTACACTAATTCGATGTTGAACATTAATTTATTAATTATATTATCTAAGATTAAGAAGATATTAAAAAAAAATGTGTCGTTGTCACAATAAAAAAGTTTATTATACAGCAGTAACACATATATGTTTCTGAATATTTTTCGAAGGGCGGTTCTTTCGAAGAAATTGCTATTAATCAGATCACTGATTGGAATAACTCAAGTATAATTATTGGTCCTTGTTCCTTTTTTGTGAAAATATATATTAAAGTTAAATGATATACAATATTCTTAATATGTATGTGACTCGTGTGGGACTGTTTTCAAACGTGATTGATAAATATACATAATTGTGAGTACTCTTGAGGCATCGTGCAACGAAGTTCATTCAAAACCACTATACATTATAGCAGTGATTCAAATCGATTTTTTTTTATTTAATAGCGTTCGACAAACAGTCATTCAATAATCTTATACCTTTAAATGAGCAATTCGTGTATATATATATAATCTGAATCTCGGAAACGGCTCCAACGATTTTCATAAAATTTAGTATACAGGGGATTTCGGAGGCGATAAATCGATCTAGCTACGATTTATTTTCAGAAAATCTTGTTTTCAATAATCAACTTTATGACTCTTCCCGACCTCTATTGGTGAATAATAATACTATTTTTACTGCTTTAAAGACACAACAAGATGGCGTTGTAAAAAAAGCGATCATCATCTAGTAATTAATAAAATTAAAAAACATTTAATTTTTTTCTTTGTAAAATCTTTCAATAGGCGTTATTGACGTAAACGTTTTACAGATATAGGGATTAAAAACGATGATCATGCTGTATTGTGAAGCAAATGGTTTCGAAGTAATCGATAATGAACAAAGCCTTTTGTAGCACCTGACCCGACGATCGCGACAAAGCTTTCGCAACAGGTGACATTTGACAACCGAGAAGCAAGCACTTTGAATTTTTTTTCCAAAATGTGTTTTTCGTTTGTTGATTTTTTTAAGGTTGAGTATTTTCCTTGTGAGCTCGAACAGAAGCGATGAATACAAAAGATTTTTTTTTGTACGTTATAAAAAATATGAAATTTTTTAGAAAATCTAAAGGATAAAGGCTTACTTAATTGCTATTTCTGAAGCATAGACGAACCGATTTTCTACCTACCAACCAATTGGATGCATCGAATTTACAATAAAAAAATTGTACTTAATGCCCTGCCTATTTCTACCGTGAAGCAGTAATGCGTTTCGGCTTGAAGGGTGGGGCAGCCGTTGAAACTATACTTGAGACTTTAGAACTTATATCTCAAGGTGGGTGGCGCATTTACATTGTGGATGTCTATGGGCTCCAAAAACCACTTAAGACCAGGTGGGCTGTGAGCTCGTCCACCCATCTAAGCAATAAAAAAAGCCCGGAAATGCAGAAAAAACAAAATGATGTAGCTGAATAAAATTAAATACATATTTAGAAAAATCAAGTTATTTTTTTCCCGTAGTGAGTTTAAGTGTATAAGCATTTTTAAGTCTGCCCAATGCTCAGAATTTGTACCAGTATGTATTAGCGTTAATCGGAAGGATTGTCAGAAAGCGGATAAAAAATTGTGTGATACATTTTAGCATACCCAAATAAACTTTTTTAGGTTTTATTCATTCTGTTTGTATCACGTGACGTTTATCTACTATAATTCCATATTTTTAAAGCTTCTGTTCGTTTTGGGTATATTTCTGACTTAATAACTTAAACATAAGATATAGAGTGTAAGACAATTTGCAGAAAACTGTGTAAGGGCTTTACTAATCAATCATCGTATGTAGGGGATCTTATTTTATTGTAGTCAGCATGGTTGTTGATGTCCATAGCCGACGGTGCCCACTTATAATCAAATCAGAGCCACACGCTTGCCTGCCTACGAATGTAATGAAAATAAAGCTAAAAATAAAGGAAGGGAAAATCATAAACCTACAGTTTCTGTCAGAAGGAAGGTTATTTTATTTGAACATCTTAAGCTGGTAGTGGCCGTTATTTTACGTTTGTATGAGCTCTGATACCAATTTAAGCAAGTTAAACCAACTTATTGTACCATTTTTCCTAATGGCTCTAGTAGATATATCGAAATCGGTACACGATCCAGATTTGGAGAAAAAATATAATAATAATTTGTTCTGTGAAACCGTCTCACGCATTTCGTCTCTGTACCAAAAATGTCCTAGTAAAAAATATTTTATGTCAATTTCAAAAGATGACTTTTTTATTCTTTTCGATTCTTGAAATTTTAATTGTAAATCATAAAAAACGTTCTTGGTTTTTAAAAAACAAAAGAAAACAAAACAAAAGCGTCATCTTTTGAAATTGACATAAAATATTTTTTTTGTGAACACGTAGGTTCTACAGATAAGATAAAAACAAACAGTTATTAAATTTTATTTCACCGAAATTCAATCAGAAAATTCACAAAGACTAAAAGTTTAATAACGGAACGCAACTTCGGTGAAATATTTACAAGCAAAATAAAACGTTTCCCGAACTCAAGGTATTTTGTACTTACTTTTGTTACAAAAATTAATTATTTGAAAAAAAAAAAAGGAAAACATTCTCACGATCTGAACCGTGAACAGAAAAATTAATTTGAAAAGAAATCCTTGTTTTTACGTAGGTACGTATTATTACGGTATCTATACGAATATTATAAAGAGGAAAGATTCGTTTGTTTGTTTGTATTGAATAGGCTCCGAAACTACTGAACTGATTTGAAAAATTCTTTCACTATTTGGAAGCTACACTATTTCCGAGTGAAGGATATAATCTTTATTGAAAAAAAAAATAGGGATCCTTACTAAAACTCCAATAATGTAACCCAAGGTGTAAAAAAATTTCCTAAAATATTCTTTACATCGCGTGCCCTGCGAAAACGATTGACGATAGAATAAAATAATGTACTACGACTTTGTAGAACACATTATTATTTACAAAAAGTGTCGTGACAGCATATGTTATATTATATTATATAGTTATATTACTATTATAGTTATGCTGCAATAAGTGTTATTTTATTTAAAAAAATAAAACAACGTCAAATATCGCTGAATTTTTTGTTAAAGACCCGAGCGGAGCCGGAGCGGGCTGCTATTTTCTCATAAATTGGTTGTGCTAAAAATTGTGTATCACGTTGAATTCTGAAAGTTTTATGTGTTATATTTAATGTTGCCTACAGACCTATAAAGCTACTAATTCTGCTGAAAAGGCTTCGAATCCAACATCCTATCTTACCTTCAACGGCCGTCTGGTGTAGTGGTAAGTGACATGGTCACTACATAAGGGGGTCGCGGGTTCGAATCCCGCCAAGGGAAGATATTTGTATAATTAATATAAATGTCTTCTCCAGGGTTATGGATGTATATTAAATATATGAATGTGTAGAATAAAAATCTTACATTTATTTCCGTTATCTGGTACCTGTAACACAAGTTCTTTACGAACTTATCACGGGACCAGTTAACGTGGCGTGGTTGTTAGTGAATATTTATTATTATTATTATAATATTATTATTACCGTGATATCTAAATCGATTGTTTATTTTCATTGAAGTAGTGGTCATAATAATATTGCAAGAACTCGGTTGCAGCGACAAAGAATGTTCAATGAAACAAACCAGCCAACCAAAATTATACCACCAAAATTGTGACAAAAATGCACAATTGCGAAAATCCCGTAGCCACACCTAAATACATATAAGTATAGGTACATATGCGTAGGTTGGTTATGCTGGAAATTCTAAACGCGAGGCTCAGAACTACTTAAATGAGATTTATTTTTGTTGTTGTTGTTAATCAAAGCCGCCGTTCATGGAAAAATGAACATCATAGCGATATTCTCACGACATTATATATTTCATAATAATACAATACTTACAGAAGAGCATTGTGACTGACGCTACCAACATTTTTGTGAACATTTTTCAATAGAAATTCACAGGCGCCTGCTTGGAGGAGGATCAATTTTTTTTTATTTTATTAAAATGTAGATTTCGATGGATTCAATAAAAGCCCTCAGAATTAATACAACTTTAGACGCACCATCAAATATTCCAATATTATGTTAAGGTAGGTGCCAAATTCATTTCAATCATTGTTCAATCAATCAACTTTTATATCACAGCTGCGATGATGAGTTTGTTTGTTTGTTATGTTTCAAGTCTTATATACTCGACCGTGAGCATTTGGCATTGGGATGGGCATTGTCAGAAGTACAAAAAAATATAGGGCGCTATCCAGAACAAATGCTGTATGTAAGTGTATATGATGTCTATGACAATGTTTTTTTTGTTAACTAAAACCTAAGTACCCGTTTTCCATATTTATACCGAATACAGTTTTTTTTCGTATGTTATTATATTACTTATACAAAACATACTAACTTTTTTTCTAACATTAGATTTATTACAATTTCTTTTCTAATAATTTTACATTAATCTCTACATATTTTCTCCCATTAAAAGCTCTTTATAGTGAACAGACAATAAGCCGGCAATTCACTCGGCGTTGTAGACAGGATTACGCTTAATATTAAATAAATGTAATAGTTAAATTCAGTGCTTAATATAAGCCTCCCGAAACACAAAACTTGTCAAGTATGTTTCTGTGCTTTCAAAATAAAACGAAGAAATTAAATTATTTTTTACATATTTTATTTTTTTATTGCTTAGATGGGTGGATGAGCTTACAGCCCACCTGGCGTTAAGTGGTTACTGGAGCCCATAGACATCTACGACGTAAATGCACTACCCACCTTGAAATATAAGTTCTAAGGTCTCAAGTATAGTTACAACTATATAGCCCCACCCTTCAAACCGAAACGCATTACTGATTCACGGCAGAAATAGGCGGGGTGGTGGTACCAACCCGTGCGGACTCACAAGAGGTCCTACCATCAGTAAAAATACACATTACATATAGTATTACGTCGGATACTTGCCTACTACGAGTATCATCCGCTGAATGACCACAGTATCTAGTGATCTTACCACAGTCTTACATAATTCTTTATATTGATATAGATGTCAAATTTAATTTCAAAGTATAAAATTACAAGATACTTTTATTAAGATTAAGAGATACAGACCTTAGAAGAAACTGCTACAAAAAAGACAAAAATATAGTAAAAGCTAAATGTAAACTTATTTTGTGCTAGCTATTGATTGTATTTTAATCATAAAACAGATTTAAAAAAGCTTGAGAATTTTGCAACAAGAGCTACATAGAAAACTTCAGAGAAAAAGAGAAGACGTTGAAGTCGTTGTGGCCTAAAGGATAAGACGTCTGGTGCATGCGTCTGGTATGTAGCGATGCACCGATGTTCGAATCCCGCAGGCGGGTACCAATTTTTCTAATGAAATACGTACTCAACAAATGTTCACGATTGACTTCCACGGTGAAGGAATAACATCGTGTAATAAAAATCAAACCCGCAAAATTATAATTTGCGTAATCACTGGTGGTAGGACCTCTTGGGAGTCCGCACGGGTAGGTACCACCACCCCGCCTATTTCCGCCGTGAAGCAGTAATGCGTTTCGGTTCGAAGGGTGGGGTAGCCGTTGTAACTATACTGAGATCTTAGAACTTATATCTCGAGGTGGGTGGCGCATTTACGTTGTAGATGTCTATGGGCTCCAGTAACCACTTAACACCAGGTGGGCTGTGAGCTCGTCCATCCATCTAAGCAATAAAAAAAGATATTTTTTGTAAATTACTATCATTATTGATTCGTATTAGATAGTAATTTTACGATAAATCGCAACTTCACAATAAAAAATATTCTCTTCGGTTTTCGCGAGCTGTAGACACAATTAAAACTTTACGGTTTAATCGACGAATCGGTTTTACAGGTTACGTTACGACGATGGTCGTCCGTGACCACGAAAAGTGTAACGTATTAACAATGTTTGAAGTAATCTATCTATCTATCTTCTATCTATATATATAAAAATGAATTGCTGTTCGTTAGTCTCGCTAAAACTCGAGAACGGCTGGACCGATTTGGCTAATTTTGGTTTTTATTTATTTATTGCTTATATGTGTGGACGAGCTCACAGCCCACCTGGTGTTAAGTGGTTACTGGAGCCCATAGACATCTACAACGTAAATGCGCCACCCACCTTGAGATATAAGTTCTAATGTTTCAAATATAGTTACAGCGGCTGCCCAACCTTCAAACCGAAACGCATTACTGCTTCACGGCAGAAATAGGCAATTGAATTATTTGTGGAAGTCCAGCTTAAAAGGTAGATAAATATGAAAATGCTCGGAATTAAATAAAAATAACAATTTTGTTTTCCCTTTCATGTGTCCCCCGTCGCGTCGGACGGATTCCTTTTGTTTGTTTTATGTTTATTTAGTACAAAAGTTTAGGCCTTTTATTTATTGATTGAGGCACTAAGAAGTCTGCCGGGTCAGCTAGAAATACAATAAAAACGTGATTTCAGCCCGTAAAAATAGTTCCAGTTGCGTTCAGAATGAATGTTCTTGTAAATTTGTTTCATACTGAACTAATGATGCGTAGAGAGAGTTGTATGCTGCGGGGTCCCGCATGCTCGCTCACAATCGATCGACGAAATATTCAAATGAACCGAATCTGTCTACTGGTATACACAGTGACATCGAACTAATAAACCTAAATACACACTGCTAGCTTAGTATGAGTTTGATTTTAAAACTGAAATGTTGAGGCTATCAAAATCATTTTTCAATATTGTTACAAAAATAGAACGTGCATTACGTTACGTATGATTTTTATTGCATTGGATAATCAGTATAATCAATCACCTTCAAATATTAATGCACGCTGGCTTCATGGAAATACAAAAAGATCGAATTACGGTAAGCTGTATTCAAATTAACGTCAAACTAAAATTGTCGTCATTAATCGTCGCTGTTTCAGAAGTGCAGCATCGGTAAAAAAAACGTAAAACACGCTAATAAAATAGACAAAATTGATATTCCCGTAGATATTAATAATTAAATAGATTTGAAATGATTCCTTTTGTAATCGTTGTGTTCTTGTATTCAGAAGAGCCTGAAGAATTTTCATTTTAACAGAATTCTGAAATTCTTCATATGAATTCCCGAAATTTAGAGACCGTAACTAGCTTATCTCGCATCATACATCTGACGGAAGATGAAAAGAGCTAAACGGCAGAAAATTGGAAAAGGACTTTCTTTATATAAAATTCAAAAGAAACTGTTATATATATATTAAGCTTTAATAAGCTTTTTGACGATTTATAACAAAAACGAAATACTTATTTAACTTAGGTTTTGAAAATTAATAAATCAAAATATAAAGTAGGCTTGTTTTTTGAAAATTTAGTCACTGAAGTCTAAGTTACTAGAGTTAATAGAGTCATTATATATATTAAAGTCTAAGTACTACTAAGCTATTAGGCTAATTTTAGATTATTTCGGTTAAGAAAACTCAATATTCGATTTCCTTTCCTTCAAAAATTGAAAACAGCAATCACACATTAAGGAATCTTTATTTTTTACGCAAAGAATAACCATAACTTTTTTACTATAAAACTTCTCCTATCTACGTTTTAAGACGCAACAGCTACGAAACTCTACACCGATCCACACGTCGTAGCCGATTGCTACAATAGATAAATAGCTACGCTTTATAATATTAGCTTTCCGACCGATTTTATCAAATGAAAAACAATCACCTGTGGTGTTTCTTCTCTTCTTCGTGTTCTTCCTTCATGAAGGAAGGCTGCAGACTGAATCTACGGCGAAATTGATGTCTGCCTTTCATATTGAACGTTTTTTTTTATCACTTAACACATAATATGATTAATGTCCCAATATACGAGAGTGTTTTAGAGGCAGCCCCACGTGAGTCAGTAACGTGCGTCGTTCACGGTGGCCGGGAGACGAATGCCGGGCTCCACGCAAAACCAACCAGCCGATACAGACCGCAAGAACGCATCGCAAAAGAGAATTATTAACGATATTAATTATTGAATTTTCACACTTGCGACACTTAAAACCGTCTATTAGAGCGGAACGAAAACAAATCTGTTTAAATGTTGAGGAGATTAGATGAGGTCGGCTATACGTCTAAATAACCAAACTTTCAATGCAGATTATTAATAATAACAATAGAAACTTTTTATTCAAAGTGTAATAAAAAAAAAAGCTCGTAATAAAAAAAAAATCGTATTATTTTTTGTTTTGTTCTAACAACGGAGTGGGTGTCTTCTTTTTGTTTTTAATTTTTAAGCTTAAGTTTAGTTAATAAAACATTTTCAATTGAGCTTTCATGAAATGTGTGATATAAAACGTAATAAACGTTTATATCGATCTAATACAAGAACGAACGGGCCATACCGAAGCACATAAGTGTCGTGCGACTAAAACGATAAAAGTGAAACGATCTCATTTAGAACTTTAGATGTACTGTATGAGATCAATATCGCAATTACGCGCGTCTGACACGTGTTACGTGTGCACATTAAGCGAGTTCCCTATTTTTGGCGTCGCATGTGCTTGGTTTCACAAAAAATGCATGTTTGACACTAGACGGGCACAAAATAATGGTAATTTTCCTGTGTGACATTAACGATGACACGCATTCACTGCTAATGGCTCGCTCGTTAGCCCAATTCGTTTCCTTTTGAACATATTTAAAAAAAAATGTGTTTTTTTGTTGTTGAAATGTTAAATATCTATACTAATATATAAATCTACAGTGGTTTTTACGGATGTTCCGTTATAACTACTGAACCGTGCATCCGATTGACTTGAAACTTGGTATCCATGTAGAAAATACATGTAATTAATGGATAGGCGGATATTCATGTGTGTTCGACTCCTTACACCAGTTGCGGGGGCGTTAATGATGAGAATCTTTGTGGGGGTGAGAAATAATAATGCTAATTTTAAATGCCCAGCGAAGCGGACGGGTACAGCTAGTTACTTATAAAAATGGAACTGCAAGTAAGTCTTTGTGTCCATTATTGTATTGTGTGACATAAAATGGAATGAACAATGAACATGCGGATACTGTGGATCATATACGTTATGAGCGCCATGGACTGACAAGAAAAATAATGGATATCTTAGTCTTGGTCAGAGAATGAGATATCGACGGAGTCCTTTGCCCAACATCGGCGCGAAACTTATACGAGGCGTCTGAGGGTCAAGAGGTGAGGCTATGGCTATGACAACAATAGAACCTTAAGAGTTTATTTGCCCCGCCCCTAAGTTCATTAATATTAAATCTGTATATTATTTTAAATCTTAAAAATAATATTTTTTTTTATTTTCTGTAATTTAAATTCGAAAAGTCCGCCTGCGTGTAATGGCGTTGTGCGTCGAGAATTTGAGAGGCAGTTTCTTCTTTCAATACCCCCATGCGATAATATTGTAATATCAGTTAGGACATGATCCTTTAGGCAAATTAACTAGTCTTACAATATAAGTGGTTAGAAATGATTCGCATCGTGAACGTGTCTTCATTTTGAAGTACCGTAAGCGAGCTCTCAGCAAAGATTACAGACGCGAAAACGCGAATAAGCGTCTTGCTTTAGCGTCGACGGCTATTTCAAATGAAGAAAAATGATTTTAACCGAAACATTTATTACTTTATTCATAGAACGTGTAAAACAGTTTATGCCAGTTTAAATAGGTAAGCATTCCGATTTTAGTAGGAAGATTTTCATCAGGCCGTGTGTGGATGTGTTAGGAAAAATTAATGCTTTATTCTTTTGTGACATTGATCCAATGCGAATGAGTATGTAATGCGCATAACTAACTCACCATTTTGATTAATAAAATCATCTCTAAATCATCCTGATTTGTAGAAAGTTATCCGTGACCACGAAAACTGTACATAATACGAAACGTCGTAAATGACAATGTCAATAAAATTCATTATTGAGTTAATGAAAATAAAAAACGCCGTACTCTACCCTTTTTTAATTTTTTATTATTACTAATTTTTTTTAACGCTAGGACAGGATTCCCCATCGATCTCCACCACTTCGACTCCACGGAACCCACCTGCACAGTGCGCGCCGAAAGTCCGCCAAAAATTTCAATTTTGAAATTAAACACGTTAAGAATTTAATCTTGTTTGAAGTCCCGAAATGCTACAGACAAAACTGGCACCGTATATATATTTTCCTATTGTATTGGCTGTTCTAAGTTCGTGACTTCAAAAATAAAACAATTAAATTAACAGTAATGTATAATACGTCACTACTTACGCAATACCATTGAGACATCGACCTAGTGTCTCAAGGTGGGTGCGCATTCACGTTATCTATGGGGCTCCCTATGGGGAAGGGTGAGCTCTTTCACCAGTTTGTTTAATTTTTTAATAAACAAAAAGTATCGTAGGCACATCCGGCTATGGAATGAGCTCCCCTCCACGGTGTTTCCAGAGCGCTATGATATGTCCTTCTTCAAAAGAGGCTTGTGGAGAGTATTAAGCGGTCGGCAGCGGCTTGGCTCTGTCCTTGGCATTGCTGAAGTCCATGGGCGTCGGTAACCATTCAGCATCAGGTGGGCCGTATGCTCTTCTGCCTACAGGGGCAATAAAAATAAAATTAAAATAAAACTGAGAAAAAAAATAAGACAGACAAGCAGATCTTAACTTGATTCGTTTCGAAGTAATATCTCCGGCGTCCGTTAAAGTGAGATAAAAATGAGCTGAACTAAACTAACACCTGGGATCCTCTTATCGTGAAGACGAAACCTGAAGTAAAAAAATAATAACATTAAAATACGATTAGTTCTTTCTGTGTGAAAGTCAAGAAATAAAGATTTTTTTTATATTACCGTATAGGCAGACGAGCGTACGGCCCACCTGATGGTGAGTCGTTATCCTCGCTCATGGACGTCAGCAATGCCAGGGGCAGAAACAAGCTTCACAGGTACTAAATAGTTATAAACCACCCTTATAACACATTTGAACCTCAGGAAACACTGAATAGACAAAATATAACAAATCACAGAACTTCATTCCTCGGGTTCCCGCCAAAAAGTCCTTTTTTTTGTTGTGCTGTGATATTTGGCATTAACGGCTCTGTTAACTGTCTTCGTTTTCAGAGCTGCTTGAAAACGCTCTGTCAAACTTAGCAATCGGTCAAACGAAAACATATTAAAATTCGTCAGGCGCTACTACGCTTGTGTTTTGCTGTAAACAATAGCCACTGTTTTGCAACGCGCGATTAATATTTCAAAACAACGTAGATGAATAAATCCGAATGCGGCGTGAGAAATATCGAACAATTTTGACTGTCAAACATATCGTAGTCCCCAGATATTTGCAAATTAGCTCTGTGACACGAAGCGGAGTGAGTAGTGTGAAACGAACTACGAAAGGAGGTCAACTTACTGAGCAGCGTAGAGAGCGATGATCAACAAGTGAAAAACCAGAGAGACCTTTTTGATATTATTACCTTTTGAACCACAGTTTTGTTGGTCCAAATATTGAAATGAGAACTCAGATATACGTTTCTACGTAGGTATTTAAGTACGTTTTGAGAAAATAATATCGTGTTTATTTAAAAAAAAAAAAAAAGATTTGTAGTGTCGTGGGACACCGGATAGGGATGAAGTTCCTTATTATAAAAATATTAATTTTAAGTACTATTCGAGGTGTAAAAAAAATAAAACAGGAGATTTCGCAACAACCCACGGTCATTCGGTAACGTGCGAACTTATTGTGGTACACTTCATTCACGGTTGTTTGCATAAGAGTTAGTGTATTGCGCAAACGAACGCTCTGAGATCGTGGTCAATGAATGATAAAAAAGACGTTATTTTTTGTACGTTAATACAAAGTTAAGTCGTACACTGTGTGCATTACTAGTAAAAATCTTACGTTACGGACGTTTTTTCCCGGTTAGGGTACCCCTCCGCATCGTCCTATAAGGAACTTCGTTCCTAAAACGTAAATTTACGCAAAAAGTTACGGAATTGAGAAAATAGTCTGGTGTTCATTTAAAAAAAACATAAATTTACGCAAAAAGTTACGCAATGAGAGGCAGGGTTGTGACACTGCCTATTTTTGTCGAGGCAAAGAAGTTTCGGTTTGAAAGTTAAGCTTTGTCAGCCGTTAAGCTACACAATTGGAACTTGAACCTCATGTCTCAAGGAGGATGACAATATTCGCTTACGCACATTGCCAATAATACACGATTTTCATTGTAATACTTGATAACTTCTAAACTACTCAAGTTTTTTTAGTAGGTATAGCATTTTATTATCAATTTTGTAAACTTAATAGGAAGGGCGTGTTTGAGATTTTTCATGTACGCAAAATAACTAGAGTAAACAGTAAATAAACCTGCCAAGCCATATTGTATTTTCTTAGATTTTTGCGAGTCGTAGACATAATTAGCGGTGTAACTTCACGTTTTTAATGTCATTATATTTATTTATATTTATATTTATATTCCGGATATATATATATATATGGCTAGATGGTGCGATGACCTCCGCACGGTGGCCGGCAAGAAGTGGATGAGGAGAGCCGCAGACCGGGCTCAGTGGTGTGGATTGGGAGAGGCCTATGTCCAGCAGTGGACGACTGTGGACTGTTGATGATGATGATGATGATATTCATATTATTTACGATTTCAAATACTTTACAGTTTTCGTGGTCATGGACAAAACATATTAATTAGTGTGTTACTATTTTTTTTTTCTATTGCCCTTGTAGCCAGACGAGCATACGGCCCACCTGATGGTGAATGGTTACCGTCGCCCATGGACTTCAGCAATGCCAGGGGCAGAGCCAAGCCGCTGCCTACCGCTAAATCGGTGCGTGTCTAAATATTCTAAGTTTTCATGAATTTAAGTAAATTACATGTATGTACTATTATAAAAAAATTTTAGCTATGGGTGTTTTCAAAGTTCATATTTTGGACAGAAATAGACATAGATAACCACTTAATGTCAGGTAGGCCGTGAGTTCGTCCACCTTTGTGAGCAATAAAAAATTACTGCTAGAACTATTGAGTAAAAGCGCATATAAACGTTAATAGCTGTTTGTTAAATGAAGATATCGTATTTTTTTAATATAAATGTCAAATGCCCAAATTATTAATAACCTAACTTTAATATTATAAAATTTATGTTTCAAAAACCTTAAAAAAATATAAAAATCTATCCACATTCTTTTAGATGACCCGTGCACAACATCAGAACTCTATCATTTTATTTAATATAATTTAATAATTCGAAATTAATTAGATATATTATATATTATAAAGATATATTATACAGCTCTACAGCAGAACAACAATTATGAAACAATTTGATACGAAATTCCTTATTGATACTATTATCCTTGATACTAAATTAGCCTTAGACTGAAGTAGCTAGTTGATTGAACTGTTTTCGTAGCTTCGGGCAATGAAGTTAAATTATAATTCCGAGGGAGTTAAGAAGTCGTTTAAACTACGCTTTGAGTCTTTATTCTATGGGTCGAGGCAGTATAACGCAAATTCTTTGAGTTTTAGATATATGAGAACTCCTTAATTATTATCTGATATTTTTGCGCACAGATTTTGAGATGTCAAAGCCTCAATTACATTTTCCTACCCTGATTGAATGAGAAACAGAGTGGGGTGAGACAGAGAGCGTTCTTTTTTCGTACAATACTACATATTTTATTTAAGAAATTAATAACAACGTGCATTATCGCTTGATACAAGCCCTGGGAGCTATCTAAATCTAAGAAAATCTGTGAAATTGAAAATAAATATATTCACTAATACACCGTCAATCTATAATAAAACCTTTACAGTTGCTTCCCAAGCGAGTAATTTATTTTTTTGTTTTTTATTTACATTGCCAGTAGAAGTTATTGATCAGACATCTATACTAAGATTTAAATCTATAGTGGTATTGACGGATGCTCCGTTATAACTACTGAACTATGCATCCGATTGACTTGAAACTTGGTATCCATGTAGAAAATACAAGTACTTAATGGATAGGTTAATATTTATATGAGTGTTGGACTCCCTAATAATAACGACAATGACTCCTCACAGTCCTCGATACTGCACGCATTGTGAGGAGGTTTCTCACTCTGGAGTCCTAACCACTGGTGGCTTGTGTCGTCGACACCGCCATCAGCGGCAATCTATTTTTATACAGTGTTTTTTGAAAGTTGTATTTGTAATATCTTTTAAAAAAATATTATGTAATTAATAAGATTTTAAATAAAGTAGAGGTCCCGCAGTAGTCGAAATTCGACTATAATTAACTGGAATTATAAGTTTGTACACTATTATGATTGTATTTTATACTTCTATAATCACAAATTTCGCCAAGACTACACTATAAAAAATATTAACAAAGACAAACAATATTTAATATATTCTCAATTTGACAACAGACGTCAAGAACAAAAGTTTGACAATAAATAGTATGCATGCGCGTGTGCGTCAAATACATGGTATGTAGTGTGTGTAATGTTTTCTTTATTGATTTAATGTATCTTTTATGCATTATTTTAAATTTTTTTAGCATTGTGCACTTCTTCTCTATATTCTCTATAAGTGTGGAAAATTTCATACTCCTCCGTCCGCGCAATTTTCGTAAAAAGGGATACAAAGTTTTTGCTTCACGTATTAATATGTAGATATAAATAAATGACAATAAATCAATAATGTTAATTTTACGGCTGGTTGTATTATAATTTAATAAAGCCACACGTTTCTTACTCGAAGCTCCGGCGACTCTCGTATTGTAAACGATAAAGCCTAGAAATAATTACGCTGTTTTTAATATTAGCAGCGACAAAGCATATTTCGAAATCGCGACTTAGCACGACGAGGCAGAATGAACGGGCAAAAGCTTACGGGAAAATCTTATCTCGGCCCTGCAAATTCCATAGCATACAAATATTTTCGCTGATCTAACAAAGATAAGAGACATGTAATATATTAAGGAAGTAAAGAAGAAATGAGACGAAGAGTATATATAGGGCGTGTTCAAATGTAATTTATAACGAAATAAATTATGTGGATCGACCAAGCCGAGTTCGCAGTAGGTGAAGCTGCAGTGTAACCCAAAGCCAGATTACAGATACATTGCGCGCTCTGAGATCGAGTGTTTTGGAGGTCGTCTGTCGAGTATTATTGGTAGTTTCGCAAATCATTTTACCGCTTACAATCTGACTTGATTTTAGCTTTACGCACACATGGCGGCGCTATGATCATGCGGCGGTCATGAGGCCAAAAATACCGTGGTTATGGAAGTAGACGTTAATGTGAGGAGTGCGCGTGCTAAATAGATTTGGAGGAGCATTTTGAAAGAAGAGATGCGAGAGGAGAGTTAGAGTGCAGAGATCACGTATGACAAGCCGGAATAGAAAAAGAGGACATGCTGAGTTAGGGGCAAGAAGAAGAATCGATGTTATGTACACATATATACACACACTTACATAAACACTTGAGTGCAAAAATATTTAATAAGTAAAAATTTAAAGAATTTTAAGTAATGTTAGCAAATGTCTTTTTTCGTGGCAGAAGAAATAGTCAAGCAGGTTGGTGGTAAATAGTCATGTGGGCTGTAATACAGATCCACAAAGTAAAATAGTATCAATATTTTATTGTCATTATCATTATTAGTCATCTGTAATCATGAAAGAAAACTGTGAAGTATTCAAACAATATAATGACAATAAAAACACGAGATTACCGCTTAGTTTTAATTATTAGATGGTCTCATTTTTAGTATAGATAAAAATGGACAACGAAGGAAACTTAGTAACTGAATAAATAACTATGTAACAAGTTTCGTTTTTCAAGATTTATCTTGTCATAAATATAAAAGACAGGGCCGGCAGACTTCGAAAAAAATAATGAATTATGAGTTTAATATTGTCCGCGTTGTTTAGAAACTCATTTTGATGTTCATAATTAGGGAAGTTTTAGCGTATCGACCTATGAACTGTTCGGGTACACAATTAATTATGTTCGGAAAACAATGGAGCGCAAAGAAAATGTATTTGAATATTTTTATGAGGCATTAACCGTTCAGTTATTTTAATTCTCTAAAATATTGCCAAAGAGTGCTTTTTACATGTTTTATATTAGCGTGATCTCTATGCGTGTACTAGTAGTAAATAGGTATGCATGAGTGAAATTAAGTGTCCAAGGCGAAATGGTACGTCGGTAGGCGAGTTTTACTAAGCCTAAGTATTGAATGACTCGAATTAACTGGGGTTCAAGGGGGTTCCGATATGTCTAAGCGAAGCAAACAATGATATTGTGAGATGAAACCATAAGCAGTAGGGTTCCCAAATTTATGTAATTATTGTGTCAGAACGCATTATGGGTTCGTCTTACGGAAGATGCCCAGTCAGTCTAAGTTGATTAATTTTATTTGACTGCTACAACAATAACAATAGGAATGTTTAAAATTCGTTTCTTGTTTATATCCAAATTATTTGAAAATTTTCAAAATTGGTCTAACTAGTCAGTTGTACAGACTAGTTAATCAGGTATTAAGACGTTAGTTAACCCGTCCATTTACATAAAGGTTTAAATCTCATTCTCATAGATCATCTCTTGACGTGAGCTTACAACATGTCCTATAACTTGGTAGGCAGTGGCTTGGCTCTGCCCCTGGCATTGCTGAAGTCCATGGGAGACGGTAACCACTCACCATCAGGTGGGCCGTACGCTCGTCTGTCTACAAGGACTTTAAAAAAAACTATACTTGAGACTTTTGAACTTATATCTCAAGGTGTGTGGCGCATTTACGTTGTAGATGTCTATGGGCTCCAGTAACCACTTAACACCAGGTGGACTGTGAGTTCGTCCACACATCTATGCAATTAAAAAAAAAATTACAGTAAATAGATAATTACAATGCAATAGACGATTTTTAAAGCCTATAATTTAAGGATTTTTTTGTATTACCTTCAAAAGGGCTTTTGGTATAAAGAACTACTACTCCCCGTCGGTCACGTTATACGTGAGTAATGCCCGCAACAAAATCAACTCGCTGCTACCAAAATCATGTTTTAATCTTTTGAAACTATTTTATATTCTTAGGCTACTGATTAACAATTGAAGCATAGTCAGGAAACAACCGAAAAAACCTGACAACGAAGGGTACGAAGTGCAAATATAGACTCATCGGTCGTCATTTTTGTAAACGGTCAATTGGGCTTACGTGACAGATATTAGATTTGAAGAAAATTTAATGGATTTTTTTTCAGTAGATTTCAAGAATGTCTCTTAGGATGAATCTCTTATGTAGACTACACGACTTATGCTTGATTTATTCGTAATAAATAGTGTATCCTGGCTAATGGCAACGGTGGGGGTGCACAATAAGTACATTTGAGTCGACTATTATCAAAGCCGGCAATGTGACTTTTGGACAATTATTGGTAAATCAGAAAAACGAATTATTGACTTTGTATTCCATTGGCAGTCACAAAACTCTCCTGAACGACATCTTAGATAAATAACAGGTTAAGTATTAACCTTTATTTAATGCAGCTTTTGAACCGTATTCTTTGAAGGAGACGATTATATTCAAATCAATCTGTATTGACATATCAATAACATTTTTTTGTCCAAATGCACAGATTGCCACCTTTGATAATAGACGACTCATTTTACGTCATAGAATTTAAATTTAAACGACAATGCTCAAAGATATGTATGTAGATAGTCCTATGTAAGTTTTTGTTATGAATTTTGGGAAATAATGCTCTATTTTCATTTGATACAAATGTAATTGGGGTTTCTAATTGTTTCGTTTTTGTAGTCACACTCTAATCTTGTTAGTTTATATGTAAACCGTAAAAATATGACGAATTATGTCTTTGATTAGCGAATTCTATTGAAACAAGTTTATTTTTTTACTAAAAATACTAGTTCCAGATTTCCTTCTGCGATCAGCTTTAATTAACTGGGCGGTTTTTGCATATGGCAGTATGTGTTTGTATACACTCTGCGATGTGTCAACTCATCTATATATGAATACGTGAAGCAAAAACTTTGTAACCCTTTTTACGAAAATTGCGCGGACGGAGGAGTATGAAATTTTCCACACTTATAGAGAATATAGAGAAGTGCACAATGCTAATATTTTTTTAAAATAATGCATAAAAGATGCAATCAATCAATAAAGAAAACATTACACACACTACCATGTATTTGTCACACACACACATGCATACTATTTATTTATTGTCAAACTTGTGTTCTTGACGTCTGTGGTCAAATTGAGAATAGATTAAATATTGTTTGTCTTTATTAATATTTTTCTATAGTGTAGTCTTGGCGTTGAAAATACAATCATAATAGTGTACAAACTTACAATTCCAATTAATTATAGTCGAATTTCGACTACTGCGGGACCTCTAGTATACATAATAATTAGTTATGATTAATAAATAATAATTAAAATTACACTTGAAATTAATATAATATAAATTTATAATGGTAATTTCAAAACTCTTTATCCAATTATTTTATACTCAAAAGAATACACAGTAAGTTGATTTTTGTTCTATTGTAGTTACTATTTTTGTATGCTGTACAACAGTTTTTAATTTCTTCCTCAAACCACCAGCCCAGCGTCTTTAAAAATTTGGAATAGTGATTAGCTGATTTCCAGGGCTCTGTAGTATATCCAGAAGGGCTTTATTAATGCATTTGTAAATAAAAAGGAGGTTCTCTCAGCTTGAGGATGATTGTTTGCCTCTCAATCTCAATTTTATGGAGGAACTTAGTCCTAATAAAAGTCCGTAAAGGTCACGACCCTCAGCACTGAAGAACACGACGCACGGAGGGAGGAATCTCAATTTTATTCTCTATAAGTCTTTGTGTGGTCATACCAGGTTAGCTTTAAATTCAGATACATAGCCACCATTATACCAATACCAAACCATCACACCACCAGCCTCACTATCGATCAATGTACAGTCACCCGCTCTCAAAGCAAAGGTAATTTGTACAGATTTTGCAGCAGTAATCTTGATTCTCGAGTGTTTAACATTGAGCCAACTAACTATTCCAGTATTTTTTTCTTTTTCTTAGATAGGTGCACGAGCTCACAGCTCACCTGGTGTTAAGTGGTTACTGGAGCTCATAGACATCTACAATGTGAATGCGCCACCCACCTTGAGATTTAAGTTCTAAGATCTCAGTATAGTTACAACGGCTGCACCGCCCTTCAAACCGAAACGCATTACTGCCTTACGGCAGAAATAGGCAGGGCGGTGGTACCTACCCGCGCAGACTCACAAGTGGTCCTACCACCAGTAATTACGCAAATTATAATTTTGCGGGTTTGATTTTTATTACACGATGTTATTCCTTCACCGTGGAAGTCAATCGTGAACAATTGTTGAGTACGTATTTCATTAGAAAAATTGGTACCCGCCTGAGATTCGAACACCGGTGCATCGCTCAACACGAATGCAACGGACGTCTTATCCTTTAGGCCACGACGACGAAAAATAATGTAATTGTTAAATTGGTTGTCACAAAACACAAAATACAATAAACATATTGTTTGCTCTCCATACCACTTAAATTCGTTTGCATTCTGTAACATTTTCATTTTAAACGAAATACAAAACGCATGTCAAAATGTAAAACCATTATTATTTATTACAATTCACCGCACATTTTAGACGAGAACGCCGCGATGAACGATATAGGAGCTTCACATCTTGTTCTGCATAATATATGCAAACGACATAGATGAATGGATCATATAGAATATAGATAGATACATATACGCTAAACAAAATTATGCCTACACCTTCACGAGCTTTTTAGTATTTTTTTCTTCTTTTCTTTTGAAAATGATTTTCTTTGTAGGTAACCTAATAAATGTTGTATTATTTTTATGGTTTCTGAAATACACTTTCAATAGGCATTGTATAGAAAAAATTATACCAAGAACACAAAAATAACACCCTTTGTGTGTATTTTTCTGTTATAGGATAAACGTATCCTATTTATTCTTTTCTATATTAGTTCGCGGAAAATCAATAGGCACAGATTGCGCTTCAGACATATTTAAAATGCTCACAATAATCCCGAGAACAGTTTTCATATTATGAACACATCCGTGTGTGTGAATAAGTGGTTTCACAGCAAACAAGTGTCCGCCCGCTACACGAGCTGCGTTACCCTAACCACACACAACAGATGCTAAATCACGTCCTCCGAAATTCTCTGAAAGATTTATGAGCTTAATGTATCTTATATACATTATGAATTGGTGGTTACGTTCATGAATGGTACGATTCGTAAGTATGCTTTCGAGAAATATGGCGCCTCGTTTCACGCTTCACACTCGATTTCAAATGGTTTTAATATTTATAACAATACCATGGAGCTTAGTTAAATTCGTTAATATTTCAATTGCGTTAAATTTTGTTATTCATAAAGAATAAAAGAGTTTGATTGTTGCCGAATCAGAGTGTTACTTGTTTCGCTCTCTGCTCGATAAATTAGTGTCGCTTTGTAGATCTATATGAAAAGACGAGTGTTTAGTTTAAGAAATATGACTGTATTAATTTTAATTAACGGAGTTATATGCCTACACTAGTTACGTCTCATTAAAGATTCACTGTATTAGTATACCAAGGAACTTCTGTTGTAAATATTTCCAAAGATTTATTACATATTCTTATATTAGGCTATGTAATAGGCTGGGGAAAAAGTCTTTTCACATTATAGTATGTATGAACTTGTAATAAAATCTCTTAGGCTATATACTATTTGTATCTGGCTGATTTTAGTATCATTAAAAGTTTAAATTTTAAAGAAGATAATTCCAAATACAAATTAGGAAATGTCTGATTTTTATTTATTTTTCGTACTGTCAAGATGAGTGAATCTAATGAAGAAATTCGATACATTTTAAAATTTTACTACAAAAAAGGTAAATATGCAACGAAAGCCGCAAAAAAAATATTGCGATGTTTATGAACTTAGTGCAGTGTCTGTGAGAGTAGCACAAATTTGGTTTAAGCGTTTTCAATTCGGAAATTTTGATGTCAAAGATGCACGTCGCTCTGGTCTATTACGGATAAAATGGATGCCATTTTTGAAAAAGTGGAGCAAGATCGGCATATCAGTAGTTACGACGTAGCTGAAGAACTGGGAATTGACCACAAAACAGTTTTGGCGCATTTGAAACTGGGTACACGTAATGAAACCGAACCATTTTTGAAGAAGCTGATAACTGGTGATGAAACGTGGATCACGTACGACAAGAACGTGTGAAAAAGGTCGTGGTCAAAGGCCGGTCAGGCTTCACAGACTGTGGCGAAACCCGGGTTAACTCGCAACAAGGTGATGCTGTGTGTGTGGTGGGATTGGAAGGGCATTATTCATTATGAGCTGTTACCACCAAGCAGGACCATCAATTCTGAACTCTGCTGCGAACAACTGATGAGAATAAAGCAAGAAGTTGAGAGAAAGCGGCCGGAATTAATCAACAGAAGGGGTGTAGTTTTTATCATGATAACGCTAGACCTCATACATCTTTAGCCACTCAGTAAAAATTAAGAGAGCTTGGCTGGGAGGTTTTAATGCATCCGCCGTATAGTCCTGGCCTTGCATCTTCAGATTTCCACCTGTTTCGGTCTCTTCAGAATTCTTTAGGCAGTGTCAGGTTAACATCACGAGAGGACTGCCAAAACCAATTGTCGCAAACATTTCTATAGCAATGGGATCATGTCCCTACCTACAAGATGGAAAAAAATTATTGAACAAAATGGTACCTACATACTTTAGTTAAATGTAAATAGATTATATTAAAAAATGTTGTGAATTTTCTTAAAAAATACGAAGAAACTTTTTCCCCAACTTATTATTTAGTAACTAAAGGTTTCCAGCGGTTCGTAGACACAAATTTGTATCGGCGCTATCGCGTCTACGATTCGAATATCCACTCCTCAGTCAATCGAAAAAAGGAAATCACCTGGCTGTCTGTTTTTTAAGAGGGGAGATCGACAAGTTGCTATTCTCAAATATCCTATTTTAGTACAGATTATAAGTGATCTTCTTATGAATACTAGGGTATTATTACCTTTATTTATTACTAGCTGTACCCATCCGCTTCGCCGGACATTTAAAATTAACATTATTATTTCTCACCCCACAAAGATTCTCATCATGAACGCCCCTGCAACTGGTGTAGGGAGTCCAACATTCTTACCAATATTAGCCTATCCATTAAGTACATGTACTTTCTACATGGATACCAAGTTTCAAGTAAATCAGATGCACGGTTCAGTAGTTATACCGGAACATCCGTAAAAACCACTGTAGATTTTAGTAAAGAAGATATTAGTTTTTTTTTTTTTTTTTTGATTGAAAGTTTACTGGTGGCCCGAAGGCCTTTCCAGTTTCACCAGGACAGGTAGGCGAGCAAAGGCTCAGCCAAGAGGGGTGGGATTTGCTAACAACTGCCCGAGCGCCTCCGAAGGAGACCTAACAACTGTATTAGAGCTGAAGGCATCTAACGCAAAGGTTATTGGATCTGATGGATCCGTAAGGACGTGTCTAGGGCGTCGACGGTGACTGGCTCCTGCATGATCAGGATTCGGGGAGTAGTCAGCGGCGGCAACGATAAGGCGATTATCATGACGCATAGCCTTATCGAAGTATCGTTCCGACGCTGACTTCATGTATTTCCGAATTGATTCGAGGCCCAGGTCGTCGTGTAGGTCAACGTTCCTCACGAACCACGGAGCCCCGACAGCTAACCTGCAAAAGCGGGATTGTAGGGATTGGAGGGTGTCTATGTGTGTGCGGGCCGCGTGAGCGAACACCACACTCGCGTAAGTCATGACGGGCCTTATGCAAGTTTTGTAAAGTGTCACCTTGTTCCGAAGGGACATTTTACTCCGCTTACAGATCATGGGGTAGAGTCTACCGAGAATAAACGCGGCACGGTCACGGACTGATTTTATATGCGGGCGGAATGTCATCGATGCATCCAGGGTAACGCCCAGGTACTTGACCTTCCTGGCCCAGGGTATGGGTTGTCTAAAGAGAGTAATCGGGGGTGTGAGATTCCTCCTCCTAATCCGGGAGGAAATTCGTGTGGAGCTTCCCCTCTGAAATAGCACCGCAGTACTTTTCGCTGGGTTGATGTCTATGCGCCATTTTCGGAACCACTGTCCTAGGGCTAGGGCTGCGCTCTGAAGCTTCTTCGCGATTAGGGACTTATTTCTACTAGAATAGTAAACAGTCGTGTCGTCAGCGAATAAAGCTAAATGGGTCGGCGGCGACCGGGGAATATCGTTGACGAATAAGCTAAATAGGAGGGGTGAGAGGACAGAGCCTTGCGGGACTCCATCTGTGAGAGGTCGTGGGGAGGAGCGGGTTCCCTTGACTCGATATCGAAAAGAGCGGTTCGACAAGAAGTCCCGTATGATGAGCACGAGACTATCCGGCACGCCCATATTGAATAGTTTGAAAATCAAACCATTGTGCCAGACTTTGTCGAACGCTTTTGCGACGTCGAAGAAGAGAGCTCCCGTGTATAACGGTTTTGGTCGATTAAGCCCCACAAGAATGTGCTCCGTGAGGCGGTGCACCTGTTGAACGCATGAGTGATTTGTACGGAATCCGAATTGTTCATCGATGAGAATGCCCTTAGTTGAGACGAAGTCTCTGAGGCGTTTGTAGAGCAGACGCTCATACAGTTTGCCTAGAGACATGAGGAGGCTAATCGGGCGGTAGCTCGTCGGATGATTTTTTGGTTTACCGGGTTTATGTATGCCGATAACGTCCGCTTCTTTCCACACCGCGGGAAAGATACAGTTCGCCATAGCGGCATTGAAAATAGATGCCAACATCACGATGAGTTGGACGGGTAGAAGTTTAATAACGCGGTTAGATATACCGTCGGAACCGGGAGCCTTGCGAGGACGTAGGTCTTTGATCAAGTCTTTAACTTCTATCGGGGTGACGGGTGGTAACGCATCCGATGGTGGCAAGGAGGCTCTGCGTTCTACCTCACTGTCTACTAATTCTACATGAACAGGGTCCACGGATTGAATGCTGGGCGTGCACTGGGTTTGCAATGTATCGGCCAGCAGCTCTGCTTTTTCGTCATCATCGAACGCCGCGAGTCGGCCTGAGGTGCCTACGAGGGGGGGCATAGTTACTACCGTATCCGATTTGAGAGTACGAGCTAAGCGGTAGTAAGACCTTTGGGAGGGCGCGAGTCCTTCCAAAAAATCAGACCATCTGGCATCTCGGACTTCGGCGATGCGAGACTTTACGTCGCGTTGTAGGGCACGCATTCGAATACGATTTTCCGCGGTAGGATACCTGTCGTAGGCGCGTATCGAGGCGTTCTTAGCTCTAAGGAGTTCCCTAATATCGTCGGACAATTTGAAGCGGTGAAGAAAGTCCTCCGCTACAACTTGTTTCGATGACCTATCTAATGTCGAGGTGATGTGTGACGTTAAGATGTCTATGGCTTCAGCGGTATCCTGAGGAGACGGGATAGAGTCCGGGTTAAACGGGAGCGATGGTGGATCAGATTCAGCCAGGCTGATGCCCAGCGTGTGCCAATCCACCACAGTCCTCGTGACGGGAACGGAATCGGGAGCGCGACCGAGCTTCATAACGACGGGACGGTGGTCTGAGTCTAACTCTGAAACTACTTCGATCGAGTGTAAGCGCAGAGTAACGTTTTTTAATAACGCTATGTCGAGTATATCCGGGCGATGCGCGACGTTTAGCGGGTAGTGAGTCGGGGTTAGCGGAGCCACGATATCGAAGGCGAGATCATCGACTAACGCGTCGAGCCGCCTGCCATTCGGGGTTGTGGTGTGTGAGTTCCACCTGATGTGTTTACAATTTAGGTCGCCCGCCAGAATGACAGAGCTCCCCATACCGAGCAGCGCCTCGATATCACTGCTTAGAACGATCTTATCCGGTGGAAGATAAACTGACGCGATAACGATCGGCGCGTGTCCCGTCAGTGAGATTCGGCACACTGATGCTTCGATATTAGCGAGCGCGGGAGGATCGAGCGGGACGCAATGCAGGGCTCTTCTATAGTAAATGACGGTACCACCACCACGGGCAGAGAGCCTGTCGTTCCTGACCATGTTATAGTTCGCGATTTTAGGGTCACGGCGCGCGGGCTTAAGTAGGGTCTCCTGCACTAAAAAGATATCAATTTGATGGTCACGCAAAAAGTCCGAAACCTGATCACGTTGATTTGCGAGACCGTAAGCGTTAAAAAATCCTATCGTTACGGATAGGGGCTTTATTCTACTTATATACGCCATTGATTACCGGCGGAGTGAGGGGAGGACGTACGTATTTAATGACGCGTATACGTCGGCGTATTCCTGCACAACGGCGATAAAGTGTTGTGCAGTGGAGGCAGCGCGAATGGCGTCGCCCAAAGCGTTAACGCGCTCAAAGTTGATCGACTGAAAGAAGTCGATCGCTAAAGCGAGATTTTCGGACGCGGTCGGAGGGCAAGTCGCGGGAGAGGGACGAGTCGCGGGGGCGGGACGAATCGCGGAGGAGGGAGTTGTAGCCGTGTTCGTGTACGGCAGCGGTTTTGCCCAGGCCGAGACACTGGGCACCGCCGCCGGAACGAATGCTGGCTTAGCCTGCGACGCAGAGGGTGCCGAGGCTTTGATGTCTGGGCCGGAAGCTCGGAGGCGGTTTTGGCGGGCGACGCGGCGATTTATTTTAGGGGCTCGGGGGCAACCACGGTAATTCGCGGGGTGACCCTGTGTTCGACACAGGACGCAGCTAGGCGGTTCCGTCGCGGTTTTTTGGTCGCGAGCGCAGAGGGCCGTGGCGTGATCGCCCAAACACTTAACACATCGGGGGCGCGCGTGACAGTTACGGGAAGAGTGCCCGTACAATTGACAGTTATGGCACTGGCTAGGAGTGCCTTTTTTATGGGGGGCTTCGATGGCGATACCGGAGAGCCTACAGACGGTCTGTGTGTTGAAGATTTTCTTACCCTCGGGGGTAGGCTGGAGGGTGACTAGAACCATATTATATGGCTCCCTACCGCGACCGGTGTGCATACGGTGCACAGAATTCACTGGAAAGCCCTGTTCTAACAGATCGGCCTTGACGAGCTCTACATCTAACTCTTTAGGGATTCCGCGTATTACAACGCGGAGTTCGTGCTCCTCCTGGAGCGTATAAGTATGGAAACTTATACGTTCCTTACGGAGGTAAGAAGAGAGGGCCCTATGGTCGTCGGGTGTTTGAACCTTAATTTGAATGCCGTTCGCGAGGTTACGGGCATTCGTGAAATTTATATTTTTGGCCTTAAGGGCCAGGCAAACTCGATCCCAAGCTGCCTTCTCCTGAAGGATAACCGGGGGAGGGGTCTGGGTTTTATTTTGTGCCACTGGACGCGGCAACGGAGTGGCACGGGCTGGAGGCGCAACGGGAGTCTGAGGGCGGGGGCGCGACGCGTTCACGGCTTTGCTAATTTTAGCGGCCGCGGGAGCTCGAGACTCCGCGGCACGCTTCTTACCCTTCTGTACCAGGGTGAATCCATCCGTCGATGAGGCGGGGGCGAGGTCGACCTCCATGTCCGAGTCAGAGTCGGAGCACGAGGAGGCGGGTGCAGGCGACCTACGAGCAAGTGTAGGTGTTTTAGAGGGCGCGACGGAGGCCGCGGATGATCGCTCAGCTGAAACGATGGTCACGGCGGACGACGCAGCAGCTTTTCTCGCCAGTATAGGCGACACGGGAGCGGCAGTCACGACAGAGGCTGCGGTGCTCAATGCAGAAGCTCTGCACGCAGGTACAGGCGACGCAGGAGCAGCGAGCGCGGCGGAGTCCTCGAGAGGGCTCGCAGTGTGATTGGCCTTGAAGGCCAGAAACTCTGAGGCGAGCTGTGGGTGGCGAAGTCGGAGGAATTCCGCGAATACAGCGTCCATGATCGCTGAGTACCCAGGTGGGGCGGCCCCGGGTCTTGAAAACACTCGCCTTGCGGCGAGGCCCCAACTTCTCGGACCTGAGCGGTTCTATTGAACACAGGTGGCAATGCGGCGCGATTACTACAGGACAAAGAAAAAGCACAACAAAACAGAAATTACAAAAAGAAGCAAAACAAATAAATACTTGCAGGAAAACACTTTGTCGGCAAATGTTCCACGAACACAAAAATAACTAAAACAAAACAAATAAAAGCTTCCAGGAAACACACTTGGTCGGCAGATGTATCACTAACACAGGCCGCGCGAACAATGGCCGGGCTAACAAAAGCCGGGCGAACAAAGACTGGGCGATCGAGTGGACGATGAGCACGTCCGCACGTGACGGGTGCCTCTATCGGAGATATTAGTTAGTTAGATATTAGTAAAGAAAATAGCATTGTCATACCTAACATGTCAAATCACGAACCACCGAATTCTCTGGCGTATTGTGATGCAACATCAGAAATACCCGGTGTCATGCTCAAGCTACGACTTGCTCGTGTGTGATAGATGTAATTTGTACAAGTACACCCAAGTTCAAGGTACCAAATACCTTTGAAAATAACCGTTCGGAGTCTATCAGGACCTGGACCAACTAAAAACTATTAATGAGACAATTAAATATTTTTTACAAAAAAGTAGCATCCCATGGTAAAATCTCTTTCATACTAGGTTTCATGGTAGGTGGTAGGATCTCTTGTGAGTCCGCACGGGTGGGTACTGTCACCCTGCCTATTTCTGCCGTGAAGCAGTAATGCATTTCGGTTTGAAGGGTGGGGCAGCCGTTGTAACCATACTGAGACCGTAGAACTTATATCTCAAGGTAGGTGGCGCATTTACGTTGTACATGTCTATGGGCTCCAGCAGTAACCACTTAACACCAGTTGGCCTGTGAACTAGTCCAACCATCTAAGCAATAAAAAAATCTTTGTGTAATTTTAATTATAAATAAAAAAGAATGTAATCGTTTCAACCCTATTCGCTGTTGTATGAATAAGCAATGTTAAAATTACATTTTGAGAGATATCGTTCAACCAGTTCAATAACACTCCCAAATATCAATTTATTAAATACAAATGTATTTTTAGTGTCAGACAATAACGATATAAGATAATGCGATATAAGTCTTTAATGTTTTGTGATATATTCGATTTAAATTTCTAATCTAGCCGTTTTTCTTTTAATAAATATAATAGTTGGAACAGTGCTAGCTGTCATGTGTTGTACTACTAGAAAACTATACGAGTAATAGCTTTCAATAAATTGTACAAAAATGAACAAATAATACCTACCTCTACAGCGTAATATACCTGAATTCTCTCTAGAAACTTCTGTATAGTGTTTTCTAATTATTTCACGAATCGCAGACATGATAACAATTTTACGATTCAATCTCTGAGTTTATTTTATATGTCGCCGAGATGACGCCGGGATGCAGTTAAAATCCTAAGTTTAATTTAAAAGGGCTTAAATAGTTTAAATGATTACTCTTAACGTTTTCTGTAAACGTGAGGTAGTTTTAAAATTTGTTTTTTGGAGACTTAGATTTTACCTCCAATATGGGTACCTACGGCTTAAATAATTAGAGTTTGAGGTGTAGCACCTTCAGGTTTGTGAAAGCAGCTTTGTACCCTGGATTATGTATTGTAATTTAGTTAATTGTTATAAAGTTGTCATTGAGTACACTAATATTTATGTTGGAATAAAGTGGTTGTGTTATAAAAGACTGTTTTTTTCTGATGGTAGCCAGATTCATGTCACCATATTTATTTCTACAGCGGAGCCGTAATGCATTCCAGTTTGACGGGCGAGGCAACTGCTATAAAGTCATGACTTAGAACGTATCTCAATGCTGGTGATGACATTTACGTTGTTGATGTCTATGGGCTCCAGTAACCACGTAACACCAGGTGAACCGCTTGCTTGTTCACTCATACGAGCAATTAAAAAAAAAAATCGACTACAGCAGCTTTTTATTGCATTCGAAGGCCGAGGAGGAATATTGCTTATCTGATGGTAAATGATCACTGGCACCCAAGGACGGCACCAATTACATGGGTCCAATTTAACTGGTGACTGACCCAGAATAGACCTGTATTCGTTTCAAAAATATAAATTATGAGAGCGAAGTAAAAAAAATACCATTTTGAACACAAGCGTTTTCAACGCTCGGTCGTTTTATGAAGAAGAAAAAAATTACGAAATTAAATATTCATTTAACACTAACACAGTAAAACTTTCTTAATTATTTTTTAATACTAATTTAATTAGCATCCGCAATTCGTGTTTACCTCAGAAACAGATATATTGCAATGCATCCAACTCTATGACGTTTGCAATTCTGTTCGTTTTATGAAATATTAAATCGAGAATACCAAATTAGTTTTAATGCTGAAATTATGTTGTTTACCTTTCTAAGTACATACTTTGTTTAAAATTTATGAAAGTACCTATTTACCACTTATTTTTCTGCTTTTTTAAGCATTGTGTTGAAGGTATCGCATTAATATCCTGGTAACGGTACAAATGCTTCTATAACTATGACGTTAGTTCTACGCAAAAACACCGCAGTCTCGTACGAACCTGGTAATTGAGTATCATAACGTAAAAATCATATAACATTTTATGAAAGTCGTTGTGCTCGAAGCCGTTATTGCTTACGTCCAGGGATATTAAAAACTATAAAACATTCTCTATTATAAAATGCCCCGCGTTAATGTAACGCAGATTCCAGATACTTTTTATTATGTTCTTGTGCTATCAATCTTATGCTTGTACCTAAGATTAGTTGTGTTTTTTCACATTCAACAATTTTCATTCAACAATTTTAGTTCAGATTTATAGTACAACTGTCTCACCCTTCAAACTTCAATGTAATAAGTACTATTTCGCGGCAGCAAAAGCCAGGGTTGTGGTACCTATGCTTGTAGCCTTACAAGTTACTCTACTACTAGAGTAAAGTACCAGAATCCTACGTCGCACTTCTTCCTAGTCGTTTGCACTCTTGGAAAAGTGGTCGTGGTCATCAGTTCTGGTGGTGGTGCACAGGGCCCTGAAACTTCAATACTTTAAGACAAATATTTTTTTGTATGGAAACTAGCGACATCTTTTAGAGGATATCCCTAAACTTATAAGCTGTTAAAGTTAAGGCATTAAATTATTCTATAACTAGACACAGAAAATTAAAAAATTAATAAATGATTTAAGTCTTTATTTGTTGTAGAAAATTTACAAAATCCTTCATAAAAAATAAAATATGGGATTGGTGATATGTCACTGTCATCTACAGGAGCAATGAGAAACTAATCGAAGCGAAGCCATCTAGTGGCCGACGCCCGTAAACATTTTTGTTGAATGCTTGAGTTGCTTATCTTTATCTAATTTATGTGTATTATCTATACTGGTGCGCTTCACAAGACGTCCCCATTCGTCATGTACCTACCGCGCCCCATCTTGTGCACTCATCGACGGGACTGTTTAGAGCTGCCTTTATCAGCTGGTCTTGTTAACAACTTTGTTTCCCTATCATAAACACTCGCTTGGCTGTTCAGAACTTGTACGGCTATACATTTGAATAATCACGAGGTTTTTTGAAATTATCTTTAGCACGACTACGGTTTTTGGGAGACAGTTTTATTCATCGATAGTTAGTCGACTTAACTTTAGATATCTTTCGAACTCCACAAAAGAAAATTATAATTCGTATCACAGTTTCGTTTTGCCAAAAGCCTATTAATACATAAATTATTATTTCATAGTCTTAAATGAGTGCGAGGAGGTTGGATTATACGACTTACGCGCGGGAAATTTATGTAGTAACAAAATTATAAACAGTGATCCCTAGACCCCTCGCCTTCGTAGCTTTAACTTGAATAAAACAATTGTGAATAATAGTATATTACCGTGTTAAAGAACCGATAGTTTGGAAACATGACACAATCATGCTACAATCAAAACGGTTTCGAGAAGTAAGACGTTCTTTTAAAGATATTTCAAGATGTATTTCAAGTTGGAAATGTACCAAATGCTTGCGAAGACTCACTGTTGGCATCAATGTCGATTGCGCGTTGTAGTTTAAACCTCCGATAATTTTTTTTTATTGCTTAGATGGGTGGACGAGCTCACAGCCCACCTGATGTTAAGTGGTTACTGGAGCCCATAGACATCCACAGCGTAAATGCGCCACCCACCTTGAGATATAAGTTCTAAGGTCTCAAGTTTAGTTACAACGGCTGCCCCACCCTTCAAACCGAAACACATTACTGCTTCACGGCAGAAATAGGCAGGGTGGTGGTACCCACCCGCGCGGACTCACAAGAGGTCCTACCACCAGTAATTACGCAAATTATAATTTTGCGGGTTTTCATTTTTATTACACGATGTTATTCCTTCACCGTGGAAGTCAATCGTGAACATTAATTTGTTTAGTACGTATTTCATTAGAAAGATTGGTACCAGCCTGACATTCGAACACCGGTGCATCGCGCTCAACACGAATGCACCAGACGTCTTATCCGTTAGGCCACGACGACTTCAAGATGCAATGAAAATAATGGTTATTTGTAACAATTAATTTATTACACGCTGTGTATTGACTCACTTGTCTCTCAGCGACGTCAACATTTGATATTGTTACATAATCGTGTTAATCTATGATCGAACCATCTCGTGACGCACGCGAATAATCCAATATAATGTAACTTTGATAAGACGCTGTCTCAAGAATTTGCCTCATTTTTTTGGGAGTATAAAGTACCTATAATAGACGATGACCGAGCTTTGCTCAGTTTTTTTTTTGATAATCTTCTTGTGTCTTTAAAGCGGTTAGTTGCCCTCAATTAAGAATAACAGTATTATTCGCCAATAGATGTCGGGAAGAGTTGATTATTGAAAATACGAATAAAACAACATTTTCTGAAAATAAATCGTAGCTAGATCGATTTATCGCCCCCGAAATCCCCTGTATACTAAATTTTATGAAAATCCTTGGAGCCGTTTTCGAGATTCAGATTATAATATACATATATATAAATATTAATATACAAGAATTGCTCGTTTAAAGGTATAAGATAGTACTTACGCTTGAAACACTAATAGTGGTTACACACATATTAAACTATTTCCTTTCATTGGATTCTCTGTTACAAGAATCAAAACTAAAACGTCGATGCGAGCGTCGAAAGCCGCGAACATTTCTACAGTTTCAGAGATAAGACGTAGTTACCTAAAGTAACAAGTGGATCTCATTACTCAAGTCACGATTTAAGCCTTCATTAATAAACCTATTAGCCCTGGACGTTTTCATTAAAGAAATTTATTAGTTCGTTCTGTTCCTTGAAGGCGGGGTCAACCCAACCCCACAAGATGATCTATGTTGCGAATCCATTAACAAATGATGTAATGAGTCAGTTAAATGTCTCTTGGATCAACTTGAACTTGAATTTTCATGTAAGGCCTTGCTTATGTTAGTACCTTCGACTTAAACAAAAAAAATAAGAATACCTAAGTATCTTTGAATTTAACTTGTTTTAAGATACTCCTGTAAAAAACTCTCCACGAGACAGGCAGTGCCTAGTGTGGAGGGTTTTTAACAAACTGTTATATATAAATGTTTTCAAGGTTAATAAATAAATTATTATTATTATTATTTTATTACTCTCAATGAGAAAACAAAAAACGCAACCATATAATACTTGTGAAGTTATCACAATAAAATAATTGTAGTAATAAATGGAATAAATGTGAATGATACTTGAGATCGATTTGACAAGACCCAGGAGATTGTAAAAAGGGGAGAAAAAAGTTTTCTATGTAGAGAGTGACTCGTCAATTAATTGTCCAAAAGTTCACGAAGCTAGCTCACTACGTTTCTTGCTTTCTGCGAACTTCGACTTTAACTTGGTCTGACTTGTTTTCCTGGTCTGTAAGTGCTCCGCTTCTTAGATATTCTTTATAAAGAACTTTTGGATAGTAATATATTGTTCAATGCGCATTATTTTACTGGTGGTAGGACCTCTTGAGAGACAGCGCGGGTTGGTACCACCACCCTGCCTATTTCTGCCGTGAAGCAATAATGCATTTCGGTTTGAAGAGTGGGGCAGCCGTTGTAACTATATTTGAGATCTTAGAACTTATACCTCAAGGTGGGTGGAGCATTTACGTTGTAGATGTCAATGGGCTTCAGTAATCACTTAACACCAGGTGGGCTGTGAGCTCGTCCACCCATCTAAGCAATAAAAAAAATCCATTGCGACTTCAATTGGCTTTGTTAATATAGGTTAAAGTATGGTTAAATTCAACTTAAAAAAAAAAGAGTTTACAAATGAAATCATGGCCCTCATGAAAGAGTTTAGCTTGACGATGGAAATGAAATGAGTTGAAACTGATTTATTAATGCAATCCATTTTTCCTAAAAACATATTTAATCAAAGTGAAATATTTTTTTTTTTTGATAACTTTTACAACAGCCTAGGATACACCAACTATTGTTACCCAACATGGGAATTGGCAGCAATAACTTCAGTCACCTTTTTGTTTTTTTTTTAACATCATAGAAACTGATCATTAAAATACGAAGCTTGTGAGTAGGCCAGTATGAAGTCTGTACTTAAAGCTCGTTTTGAACCCATATCAAAGAACCATCTCTGAAAGTTAATAAGGCAAACGGAAAATTTTATTTCATTATATTTTTCCGACTTGTACTTTATCAAGAACGGACGTAACGGGGCTTGCCATCCATCACGGCGGATTAAATGAACGTTGAAGCTAAGACAACTGCTTGCCCATTGTAGAGCTTTTGATAAATCGTTCGAATAACTCATATTTTTGGGATTGCAGACGTTCCAGCTCTTGCTTTATTTGTGCGTTGAAATATGAGTGCGGTCACTTGAGTCTGGTCCGTATATCTTGTTTTAATGATGGATAAAATTAAGCGTAAAAGAACATGAAGATGTAGATACATTGAATATTATTGATGGTCCTGGCTGTTCGCTTTATGTGTTTTTTTGCTTGAATTTTACATATTATAAGGGTTATCGCATTTCAAAAATAATGATCTCCAAAAATCTTATCGTTTGTGTTTTATTTTGTACTAGAGGTCCCGCAGTAGTCGAAATTCGACTATAAATAATTGGAATTGTAAGTTTATACATTATGATGATTGTATTTTATAGTTCTATAATCACAAATTTCGCCAAGACTACACTATAAAAAATATTAACAAAGACACACCATATTCTATTCTCAATTTGACAACAGACGTCAAGAACAAAAGTTTGACAATAAATAGTATGCATGCGTGTTGCGTGAAATACATAGTATGTAGTGTGTGTAATGTTTTCTTTATTGATTTAATGTATATTTTATGCATTATTTAAAAAAAATATTAGCATTGTGCACTTCTTCTCTATATTCTCTATAAGTGTGGAAAATTTCATACTCCTCCGTCCGCGCGATTTTCGTAAAAAGGGATACAAAGTTTTTGCTTCACGTATTAATATATAGATTTGTGTTGTTATAATGTTTATTAGAGATTGATCGTAATTTTTTTTAACTTCAAAACAGTTACACGCTGCGTAGATGTATTCATTCGTACGGCAAATTTTACGTGGCATTTTCGGCAAAACAGCTGTAACACGTTATTTAAATGCTTTTATTTAATACTAGCGATCCGCTCTAGCTTCGCTTTGGAAGCATTAAATTTTATTATTGATAGCTGAGTCCCGCGATGTTACCCGTGATTATTGTCGTACCGTGGGTAACGCCGCGGGGCGAAACTAGTCTAAAAAAAGTAGCTTAAGTTACTCCTTATATCATCTGCTACCTATCAGTGAGTCCTATCAAAATCGGTCTAGCCGTTCCAGAGATTAGCCGGAACAAACAGACAGACAGACAGACAAGAATTTAAAAAAATGTTATTTTGGTGTATGTTCCATATATATATTCATATGCATGTAGTAAAAAGCGGTTATTTCAATATTACAAAACAGACACTCCAATTTTATTTATATTATTATGTATAAATTTCACGTTGTGGTGCGTGTGAAAGCTGAGACCAAAAAATAATATCAAGAACATCATAAAATAAAATGTTTTTGCCTCATTAATTAATATGTTAAGACGATGCATCTAATTTTAATGAAAAAGAACAGAATTCAACAAAATAAATTGAAAATATACTTAATATAGTCGAAGCTTATTAAATGTGCATTATTAACGAAAATTCTGAAACCAATGGTCAGTGTGCTTAGTGCGAGTTTTTTAACGTTCTCGATAGCGTAAAAGTTAACTCACATTGGTATGGAATAGGATCGTTTGTCTACGTTTGCCGTTAGGGGCCCTGTTCCAACTGCATACACAATTGGGTTAGCTTTTACGCTTACATCGGATAGGAGCTGAGCCGACGACGAGGTGCCACCATTGTGGACACGACCTGGACACGGCGGAGCATACGCTCGCTGTCTGCCCCGCTTGGGAGGTGCAGCGTCGTGTCCTGGTCGCAAAATAGGACCGGACTTGTCGCTGCCTGGCATCGTGGCGTCGATGCTTGGCGGTGACGAGTCCTGGAAAGCTATGCTCGACTTCTGCGAGTGCACCATCTCGCAGAAGGAGGCGGCGGGGCGAGTGAGGCAAAGCTCTCCTCACTACGCAGAAACCCGCCGCCGCCGAGCAGGGGATCGGGACCGCGGTCCCGTCCGTAACCCGGCCCCCTAAGAGCTTCGGGCTCCACCCGCTTTGTGTGGGGAGGAACCTGGGCGTGGGTGGCGTGGTAGGTCGCGTTCCCCCGACCGCTCCGGGGGAAGGTGTAGCGCGGCGCTATCAATCGGGCTCTTGGCCCGTCGACCGAGGGAACCGGCGGTCATGTTGCTGGTGGTCGGTTTTTTGGACTCGGTTAAAATATTTCTTTCTATAGCGTTATATTTAAATAATACTTATTATATTCATGACTAGATTACTACTAGATTACTAGATACTACAGTCATTAATTAGATTTACAGTTAGCTTGACAATGTTTGTTTTTATTTTTATTTGAACAACGATCGCTAGATGGAGCATGACAGTTGAATACAATAAACTTTGATGTTTAATTGTTATGTAATAAAGTCTGTTTGAATGGAAAATATAACACTTTTTGTTAATGATCCATTTTACTACCCATTAAATTTTCATACAGCTACCTTTAAATGAAACCGATTCTTATAGAATAAACTCCAATATCAATTAAACCTTTCTCTAATTTTGGAAATATACCCGATGTATTGTGTTTTCACACACATCATACAAGAATAATAATAATAAAAAAAACAAGAGCGGCACTTGGGGACTGCCGCGGTAAAGCATAGCATTTTTTATCAACTTATGCAATTATAATTAAACAATAATAATTTAATAATAAAAAAAATAACAAAAAAAAAAAAAAAGTGTGTGTGTCCGCTCCGACGCACGACTGGAGTTTACTGGATATAAAAAATTAAACGAAACAATACGAGAAATAGTTCTATATTACGACAACACGATACACAACAGATTATTAACAAATTAACGAGACACAAAACAAACGACTAACAAATATATGAAAATACAATAATGAGAGAAACGCGCGATCAGTACGAGGCTTTGTGGCGGACTGCCGGCGCAGCAGCCCGGCGTCACCTGCGATAACGCGGCCGCGCGTTGGCTCCTGATTGGCGCGCGCACGCATCACGCAATCAGGAGCCAATCAGGCGCATAAAGCATTTCGTGTGACATGCTAGGCGCATAACGCATTTCGTGTGACATGCTAGTACGATTTTGGTCCCCATAATTTTCATACCCCGGGCCTATATATGTAAATCGATTCTAAAGGAGTAAACTCCAATAAGACCACGCTATATTAATCATTAATAAAAGCAAAACCTTAACTGTCCCCTTCACAATCATAAGCTAGACCGCGCGAGAGAGAGATGGGCAGACTTTTCATGATACGCATGCAGTGCGACGACACGCCGCGCGCTTATTCACAAACACTACACAAGCGCAACGTGTGAATGTGTTGAACGCGAGCTACATGGTAGGTGGAGTGGGGGGTGTTAGGTTTTATTTTCGTTACGGAATGTCTTGATTCGGTCGCCGCGCTCAAAGCCCGCGATAATAGTTATGCAATAGCTTAAAATCTAATTCAAAGTAATATTCGTCACATTATCTAAAACCGCGTCAAATTTAGATCTTTGTATTTTGTCCTTGTGTGCCAATATATAATCTGCTTTGTATTACTGTATAGAGTACTGTGCAATAACATACTCTGTTGTCGCAGTGACATTAAACTTTGAACAGGCACAGGTGAATAAAGTTTTCCGAATGATTGTAATAAAACGTGTACTTGACTGATACAATGTTACACAAGTATCGTTATACAATGTTACAAATTTATTAACGTATGTAAAACTACACAATCGTATGGGATTTACATAAGTTATGAGCACGTTCGTATGGTTTCCAAAGACAACAAAGACAGAATGAAATAATATTAAAAACTTTTCCTTTGTCTTAAGTTTATATTTCGCGACACTGTGTACAAAAAAGTCGATGTTTTTTATTTTTATTTTTTTATTGCTCAGATGGGTGGACGAGCTCGCAGCCCACCTGGTGTTAAGTGGTTACTGGAGCCCATAGACATTTATAGCGTAAATGTGCCACCCACCTTGAGATATAAGTTCTAAGGTCTCAATTTGGTTACAACGGCGGCCCCACTCTTCAGACCGAAACGCATTACTGCTTCACGGCAGAAGTAGGCAGGGTGGTGATACCTACCCGTGCGGACTCACAACAGGTCCTACCACCAGTAACTATATGTATACTCTATATATTCCGAAACCATCAGAGCGATTTCGGTTTGGTTTTCGAAAAGTCCGCAATCAATAGGAAAAAGCAGTCGACTGTTCCTATTTATATTTTAATACATTCAAGTCACGAAGTAAATAAATATCACCAAATGCTTAAAACGTGTAGCCGAATTGTATTGAATGAGTGTTCGACACTGAATCCCTTATTTGCTGCGCTCAGAAATAGCCAGGTTTTTTTTTTATTTGTAGAAATGAGTGAACGGGCTCACGGGCCACATGGTGTTTAATGGGTAACGGAGTCCATAATTACGTCATCGTTATCGTCATCGTCGTTGACGCCTACCACTTTGATGCTTCAGGTATGTGTATGCATCAATAATACATTAATTAAGCAAAATATAATTTTCATCGCAACAGCTCAAACATGCCGCTTTTGCTGTGAGACAACAGAGAACAAAACGCGATTTTGATTCGAGCGTGGGTCAAAGTAGCTTTTTAATTCTTCAATCTTCAGTACCACGAATTGACATTGTTCAGCCATAAATTTGAAACATTCGAATTATGCTGTGCTCTGTCTCTTTCAAATGCTTATAAAAAAGCGAATGAAAACAAACCCCTTCGAAATTCGATTTTGGAATTTGACCTCAAAAAAAAAACGTTCGGAAACGCGTAATACCCTAAAATTGAAAGATATTTGTAATAAAGAAATTACGTTTTTATTTTAATAGTTATTTCAATTTATTCCTTTTCACTTCTATGTCTATTAAGTAATATGTGTTCTCACTGCTGAGGTGAAAAGTTATGTGTGCTACACGAGAGCAAAGTTTTTTGCATCTCGTGTTGTTGAGTCCCTCACTATACGCTCAGGATTCTAACTTTGAATCACCACTCCCTATGCTCGTAAATCAATCATAGAATCCATCGCTTGCTTGGTACTCAAAATCAGCACTCGAAACAAAAAACCACTTTGCTCTCTTGTTGCACAAATAACTATTTTATGACTTTCATTATTATGCCACGATGTTATTCCTTAAATAATTAGGTGATTCGTGAGTTAAATACGTATTTGAATACTGGCCTAGTCGAAGCATTCGATACGAGCACACTAGGCACTTATCCAGAATAAATATAGGCCTGTTTTTGCACCCATTAAACTGTTTTGAGCAAACACACGTCGTTCCATAGCCAAGACAAAATAAGAGGTAGGTATTTAATCAATAGCAACACACTTCAATATTCGTCTCCTTAAGGAATTTAAAAAAACGAGACTTATCTCAAAGAAGCAGCCCTCTTATCCGATCAGGACAAAATAACAACTCACTTTGAACCTGTTTATTTAAGTGATTTTTGTTTGCAAATAAAAATAATCTAAGTTATTTCAGTCCGTTTTTAAGTTCATTGTTGTAATCTGCTGTTCCAATTTCGATTTGGTTATTAGTTTACGTATGGAAGCTTCTTCTTCATACCCTTATCATTCATTATGTGAAGTCGGCTCAGCATGTCCTCTTATCATTCTGCTTAAGGCTAGATATGAGGTTTAAGACTCAATTTATCAGCACAACGGCTGCCTCAAACTTCAACCCGAAATAGATCACTTTATGACAGAAAATAGGTAGGGTGGTGATATCTCACACGACCCCCACCACTACTAGTTACAGAAAATGCTATTTTTGCGGGCTTAACTTTTATTACACGCAGTCTTTTCTTTACTGTGGGTGGAAGTGATTCAGTCGCATCACTCGATGCGAATGCACTGGGCATCTTATCCTATAGGCCACGATGACTTCAATATCCATTGCAATGTGCCATAGGGAGAGACTTTTTCTGTTTATTCACTTCATTTACTTCATCCGTTTTGCGTGTTATTTTGTTTGTATTTAATATCACAAACATAGATACCAAATACTATCACCCACAAGGTGGACAGAATTGATTAAGTCATCTACTAAGACTAAGTGTTCCCTTATTGAATGTACATGTACCACCATAAATAGAGAGCGATGGAGAAGCCTCGCAAAAGCCGCAACCAAGCAATAAGACATACATAACCACGACCACTCCGCCAGGAGTGTACGACTTAGATGAAGATACCAAAAGGATAATAACGTCACACCTTATTCGTTTCTCTGTGTTTTTACGTATATAAGGATTTACTGTTATATTTATTTGAGGAGACACTCTTATTTTCTAATTTCTAAGTAATTTTAAATATATAAAGTTTATAAAACATAAAATAAAGCTACGGAGACAAACAATGGCTCTTGTGCTCCCGTGGGTCTCGGGAAAGTCGTGTAGCTCATTATATTTTACAATCAACGTGTACTCATCATCGCGATTAGGTATTAGAGTAATTGAGATACCAGTATAAAAATAATGAAAGAAATAATGAAAACATTCGTAAATAACATAGCGTGATCAGTGTCTCGTGTGAAATCCAATATGTCAGAGTCATCGACAAAATTTTCTTTTACGTTTCTCTTTTTGAGTAATGATCTACACGGTTTGTATTTACATTAATTTGATATTCATATTCATTTTTAATTTTTCCTATTTTCGTTTCATTAATCTTCGGGTCGAATAGAAAATTTGCATTTGCTTTCATCCAATAAAAAAGCTATAATGTCAATATTATCACAATAAACAGCTGATCAATTAGAGTGTTGCCAGCCACGTAAGAAATAAAATTCTAGGGCTTTAGTTACAATGAATACAAACCCCTCCTCTTCTCCTCTATTCCATTTAAATAAATTCCGGATATTAAATTTGTACTGCTGCTATTGTTTTCGCTTGCAGCGCTGAATGCAAAGGATTGTACAGATGCATTATAAATGCCAACTGATCTAATTAATACTATCACAGCGATATATTTTTATCTTTAAATTGAAATATGCTCAAGTATTCAGGGCTTTCCAAACGTTGGCAATTATATCATAACATATTTAAACTACACCTGGAAAAATTTAAATAGATACAGTGTTTTTTTTTTAATTGCCCTTTTTTGTCAGTGTCCGTGATGTAAAGGATAAACCTCCCAGTGTATTCGTATGGAGCGATGCGAGTATGCTAGGGTCTAATAAATCTTGAGATTATGCACCAGATTCTCAGATCGATCGTAGGTATCTAAAGCGAGTTCACGAATAACCTCGTGATAAGAGAAACTTATCCGTTTTCTTTACAGCACTGCTCGTATGGCACATCATGAGACCGCATTAATGAGCGTTACCACATTGCCTTTTGCCCACGTGAAGCAGTCAAGCTTTGTCGGTAAATTGTTGAGTAAAACTTTAATCTAACGTCACATAGTGAACACCACTATCCACCTCCAGTTTTTTATCCTAATCTCATAGCCTTGAGACGCTATATCAGCGCTACCGAACGAATGGGTGAGCTTACAGGGCTCAAACCTTGCGAAGCTACTAACACTGACCCTTTTTTTTTTTTTTTTCGGTCCGGGGGCCTAACCTCCTACGAGGTCCCCGCGCACAAGGGGCGCGCGGGGTATGTGAGACTCAACGATTTGCAGGTGTTGAGAGCAGATCGCGGGCCCAAGGATTTTACGGTCCACCCACTAAACGACTCCCCTGCACTCTTACACCCGACGTCCGATCCCCTCCGAACCCGGATGAGGTAGGGGGGTTACCGCGGTCAACACTACAACCAGACAGCGCGGCTCATCCCAAGGACCAATCGAAGGCTCTGAACGTCGGCCGTCTCGGTACGGCAGCCTGTCAGGCCGCCCAGACGGTGCCGCTGGTGTCCCGGAATACCCCGCTGGACCAGAACCAGCCTGCCGTGTCGGGACGCGATACACCGCCAACCGGTCGCTCTTTCGTAACTCCTTGGCAGCGCGCTAGAGTACTAACACTGACCCTAGCAAGAGCAGTACTTCGCAGAATCTACTACCGAATCGGAAACGCGACCCACTAAGAAGATTCGAGAAACTCAGTGGACTGTGTCCGTGGGTTTGTTTACTCGCCGAGCCCTTCGTCGTAAGCGACGGGTTCGACGAGAACGATGACCGGTACTCGAATTTGATGTTCAGTTTCATTAAAATAACTGATGCCGTATTTTAAAGCCAAGCGTATCAGTAACAATACCGGCACATACCTTACTCTACCATAGCTGTCGTAAAAAGACTATAACTGAAAACAATTTGAAATGCTCGCCTTTGTGTTACCTGGTAGGTTAACACGATATTTGTATTTAGCTCATTGTGTAGCAACAAACATGTGAACATTAAAGATATTGACTTTCGCCTCTGAAAAACTAAACAGACTTCAGATATACGGGTTTGCAGATTTTAAATTACTGCCCAATGTTTTCAGGAATATTTTGTACATAATAAAAGATTGTATTCAAGATACACCCAAATTTGGATGACCGTGAAAATGTGGGGTTTTCATAAATCTTTAAGAGCTCGCTTCACTTTTCGCAATTTTCTTTATTTCATGAAACATCGTCGATCTCTGTCGTACAGCCGGCGTTATGTTGAGCCTACTTGTGGAGTCAGGACACGGGCGTGCATCGGTTTCAAGCGCGGAACGTGCCGATAGACTAATTCCGCGTTCATTCCATAACCACCGTAGGCTGTTTCAATTTTGGAATTCGCAATCGTTTACGTTTTCGTATTGCGATAGAAAAACAGTTTATCATTAATTTGAACTAAACTATTTTTTTTAATTGCGTTTATATATTTAATACGAGCTCAAAGTGTTAAAAGATTGCCTAAGCAGATAGACAACACAACATGAACGTCACTAACCTGCCTTGAAACATGCGGTCGAAACCACAATTTGTATTGTACATATAAAGGTTACCCTTGAAACCGAAAATTGATGCTTCGCCGTAGTTTTTTTTTTAAAATAGATATACGGTTATTAGATTTAAAAAAAAATAGTGCTTGCAATGTTTTGCCTGACTTATGCTTATTTGTTTTTCCATGCCATGATTTTTTTAAAGTCATAGTTTTCGATCAAGAGAGTGAGAAAGGCTACCTTTATCCCGAAAAAATTTCATGTCCATGGAAAACTACCCTTTTCCTTGACCACGCAGACGAAGGAAGCCACAGGTAACAGCCAGTCTCATATGTATATGCTAGAAACAAATAAAAAAAACTTTGGTGATAATTTTGTATATTCACCTCGATTAATACTTCGAACAATCTCGAAAAAATGTCTCGAACAAAAACATTAGAATTATGCGTTCCAATGTATATTTTTAGGAAATATAGGAATATAGGAATCAAAGAAACTGTAACTGTATTTTTACCCTTTGCATTTTATGTCTCAACGATGAAAGGTTATAATTTATCATGCTACTTCTTATTGAGCTGCTCTATCCTCAGAGATTCTATCCTCGGAGTGCATCCATATGCATGCTTCTATTCAGAAAGATATCGGTAATTACATACCGAAAAAGTGTATGGTTATAACCTAAGCTAATCAATCCACTCTTCTAAGCCCACATCAACCGAGTGTATGTTTCATATGAAAAAAAAAGAGAACTTAATGTAATCAAATAAAGTGTTCACAAAATATGAATTTGAATTTCATCGAAATTGCAAAATATTAACATTAAAATTATTAGATTCCAAACAATGGCCCCGAGTTTCGAGAGTCAGTTGTTTGAATTAATACGAAGCCATTTGATTATAAATTGGATTTGCTAATGTTTGCACGTATAATAGAGTTAACGAAGCGTTGTCATTGAAGTCTCTGAGTTTTGTATGAAACTTCTCTACGATACTAATTCAACTGCTGTAACATTGCCGTTTTATCATATAAAAAAAAACCATTTGAACTACACCCTCCAAAATTATACCCACTCAATTTTGGACTTCATGAATAACTTACTTTTCAAGCTACCCAAAATTTTAGTGGATTATTAAAGTTTAGCCCTGAAATCGAAATGTTATTAGTGAACTGAATAAATTAAGCCTAAATCATTTACAGTTACAATTTAAACTGAAAACAATTTGTAATTGTCGATATTAAATGTCTAAAGCCGAACTTAAGGTCCCTGTTTATTATTTAATCCACTTACTCGTTCGTATTGTCTTAAATTTTCTTTCTGAAATCTTCTAAATTCAAAACATCGAGGTCGTTATTTTCTAAGCCTCATACATATTTTATAAACAAAGAAAACAAAGTAATTTGAAACAAAAACATCTTTTAATTTCCTGATCATCTAAAAGCCTCTCGACTTTTGTCAATGTTTAAAACGATATTCGCGGGAAGTGTGCTTTTGATGATTTTTTCAGGCCTCGGATAATGCAAGAGCTATGAGAAGACAACTCGATTACGGGACTTGTCTACCCGCGTCTCAGACACGCGTCAAATTGTCTCGCTTCACCTAGGGCAACCATAATTTTTAATAGCTATAGCTTGACAGAAAAGTTCACAGCCCACTTGGAGTATAAGCAGCAAAACATTAAGGTTACCATCTATCTTGACACGTGATGACCTAGTAGTACCATTGGTAAAGAAATTGTTTTAGTTAAGTGCATAATTTAAGAGAAGCTACAGTACTGCCTTATTACATACGGTATTCATCTGAGGGTAGATCTGAAATCAGTTCAGGGTAGATAAGATTGGTTCATACGATTAAATATGATTGGATGAGTTAAATACATTTAAAGGAAAACTACTTCTTTTCGTGGCTAAGCAGATATTAAAGAGATAAGTATTTTCAAATAGTCTTACATCGCTTGGTAGGACCTCTTGTGAGTCCGCGCGGGTAGGTACCACCACCCTGCCTGTTTCTGCCGTGAAGCAGTAATGCGTTTCGGTCTAAAGGGGAGGGCAGCCGTTGTAAATATACTGAGATCTTAGAACTTATATCTCAAAGTGGGTGGCGCATTTACGTTGTAGATGTCTATGGGCTCCAGTAACCACTTAACACCAGGTGGGCTGTGAGCTCGTCCACACATCTAAGAAAAAAAATATCGCTGATTTATCAAAAGCACAAATTTTTGGTCACCCTTCAAAATGAACATCTTAGTAACGCCATGGTATTTAAACGCAGATTTCCGATATTGCTTCGCTCGTCATTTAAATAAGTTATTAAGTAAATCGATTTATGTACCTATTTATTTACGCTTTAGGTCATCGTTTTGAATACATCGTACTATTAAAAATATTTACAAAGACACAATGCATTTATTGTTTTCAAATAATATAATTATATATTATACTTATTTTTCTATAATAAGGTCAAAAATCTCTACGATATGCTTTCAATTAAAATTTGAGATTATTTAAATACTAATAGAACCGAAATTGGGTCAGGATATTAATTATTCTTGAGCGATTTATATCTACAACGAACTCTCAGAGGTTCGTTTTATTCAAAGAAGAAATTTTTATATTCTTAATTTTCTATTCTATTAACATTTCAGTCTTGTAACTTTGTCTCTCTAATATCTTAAAGCTTATGTTTTCATTACTCTACCCTACAACGTAATAAAAATGTTGTTTCTTCCTATCGTCCCAATTCCACAACTAGGCCATTCAACAAGCCGCTGTGAGCTTTTATATAAAGCTTAAGAATGAACACAGTATTATGTATGTTCTTATGCTCGTGTGGGCAAACCTAATGACCCGCCGTTGCCACATAGACACGTAATGGACATGTAATTGATTTCAATACTCTTTCGGAAAATCTAAGCGAGCTATCGACGAATGCGAGTGACAGGTTTTGTCTATTTTTATTGTCTATAGTCATTTATATTTCAGTATATGTATTTCTATTTCTATATCTTACATACAAAAATGAATCTGTATAAGCTATGTACGCGCATAACTTTTTTACTGGTGGTGGGACCTCTTGTTAGTCCGCACGGGTAGGTATCACCACCCTGCCTATTTCTGCAGTGAAGCAGTAATGCGTTTCGGTTAGAAGGGTGGGGCAGCCGTTGTAACTATACTTGAGACCTTAGAATTTATATCTTAAGGTGGGTGGTGCATTTACGTTGTAGATGTCCATGGGCTCAGTAACCACTTAACACTAGGTGGGCTGTGAGCTCGTCCACCCATCTAAGCAATAAAAAAAGATACAAAATTAAGAAAATTGCGTGCAAAATTAGAAAATTTCAGAATAAATAACCACCATGTTAAATTTTCTAATGTACCCTATGGCGTTTGACATAACATTGACAGATTGCGTGCTGCAAATATCGTAAAAGAGGATGTAAAAAAAACTAAATATTGTTTAAAACGAATGTATAAAAGAAAATTCAATAAAATCAATAATAAATTATAGCCCCCGAAGCGAAGCGAGGGCGGGTCGCTAGTTCCAGTATATTATAATTCATTATATTTTAGTAAGGAGCGACGTGTGCGACAATAACTACTTACATCAGGCGTATACTCGTCAGCCTAGAATAACAATATTTGTTTTTAGTTAATATTGACCTGAAAAAGAATGCACTTCATTATATTCATCTGTATTGAAAGTACTTGGTTCGTAGACAATTCTCGTAACAATTTAATCGTGTATCAAGTCATTTATTTTCATTAAATTTAAAGCTACACTTTGATTATAAGACTACTGATGTGACGAGAGATTCATTCGCATGATAGTTTAGTAAGCACGAATTACAAGGATGGTTAAGCTATTATCTCTTTTTTTATTTTTATTGCTTAGATGGTGGACGAGCTCACAGCCCACCTGGTGTTAAGTGGTTACTGGAGCCCATAGACATCCACAACGTAAATGCGCTACCCACCTTGAGATATAAGTTCTAAGGTCTCAGTATAGTTACAACAGCTGCCCCACCCTTCAAACCGAAACGCATTACTGTTTCACGGCACAAAATAGGTAGGGCGGTGGTACCTACCCGCGCGGACTCACAAGAGGTCCTACCACCAGTAATAACGCAAATTATAATTTTGCGGGTTTTGATTTTTATTACACGATGTTATTCCTTCATCGTGGAAGTCAATCGTGAACATTTGTTGAGTACGTATTTCATTAGAAAAATTGGTACCCGCCTGAGATTCGAACACCAGTGCATCGCTCAACACGTATGCACCGGACGTCTTATCCGTTAGGCCACGACGACGTCTTGTGATAGGAGAATGGATAATCTTAAGTAGTTCAAGAAAACCAGACCCTTACAAACAAATATTTTAATTTAAAGCACAACAATACATATAAAACGTAATAACCATTTCGATTTTACCATAAATACAATCTGACCTTATTGTGTGTAATTACATTTACATGAAAGATAAAACAAAAACTTCACGAAGAGAAAATAAAAATTATAAAACCATTCCAAAATTTGCACGACAACATTAACTCTGCGAAATTCAGTGGATGATTCCCACGCGTCTATAAGAACAGGCTGAACAGGAAATAAACAATTTTATGTTTCGTGTATATATGTATATTATTATGTATATATTTACGGTTACGTATAAAGCGAATGAGGGGGAGGATAGCAGCATAAATCTTTATAAATGAGGCAAGCAGTAGATAATATGTCTGAGTGAATGTATCTATTGATTGCATTTCGGAAGCATTGCGATGATATTACTTCGGGAACTGATAGTTTCTGATTGCTATAAAAAAATATTAGTGATATGAAAATATTGTATCGTCTTAGTAATACAAAAGTCTTATTAGTATACATGCTGTAGCATTGTTGTAGCTTATTTAACTGTATTGCTATAAGGTGCATGTAATTGGGTTACCGGTACATTAAATGAAAAACCTAAGTGAAAATCTAGCTAGTGTTGCAAATTTTAAAATAAATTAAGTTAGTACATACTGTACGATAATTGGCATTCAGAAATTTCAATTATAGATAATATAACTTGCCTATGCTACCTTCAAATCGAAGTCACAACAATTTCTTTTCATTGCTCAATGAACGCGTACGAATCACGGGTGAGTTAACACGGGCGCGTTGGCAATATACACATACGTTTTCCCTAAGGTTGACATCACAAGAACTCTTTTTAAAAGGATAAGTAAATGTTTTCATAGGATCCTAATAGGGCGGGGTCGGCCGTGAGGAACCAACAGTTCAACGGATTTAATCAAATTGCTGAAAAAAATCGACAGAACGAGTCGCAAGATTTATTACTTCCCGCCTTTCACATTTCTCGTTCTCTTTGTTCTGCATAGTCGGATAAATATACTAATTTGTACACTCAGTTTCATATTATATTTCGATTCAAATAGATTTCGAGGAAACTCTTCTAGCGTTTTATCGTAGTATTATACAGTGAAAATGGAGTAAACAGGTTCAGTAAAAATACTCATAGACTTGTCTGAGATCGATAAGATGTTAGTGATTTTCTCAGTTTGCTCAAAATGCGATTATAAATCTTTTTGTACGTTATGTTTAGGCGAATACTGTGCATAGTTGGTTGAAAGCGAACATTGCGGTCATCAAGTTCTGAGTAGCTATTATGCATTATGTGTGTTGTTGCATGTTAATGGAGCTTCTGCAAACTGTCGGGTCACTTTGATTGTTGTTTGATGGGTTTCTGAAAGGACTTAGTGGTCGTGCATTATGCGACGTTTCCTACTGTTTAAATTATCGTCAATATTGTTTGATTTATTTGAGGTTAGAAATTGATGTGCTTCATGTTTTCCAAGTGTTCTATTTAGTCATCTTTTTTCTCTAGTGGCGTTTGAATATTAAATTTAATCTTTCTAAATCTATCACGCTAATATCTGAGGATATTTGCGTTACAAACGTAATCCCATCTTCTTCATATTCCTCTTGACATATCTCATCGAGTGGTTACTGGTCTGCCACGATCAGTTTTCGAATCTCAGGTTGCAGTTACTATTCTAATAATTTTTTTATCGATAATAACAGGCTGTGGTAGTAATTGTCGGCCTGCACGAGGCAACCCACCTTAAAGCTTATTTTCACCGCAAAGACACAGTTTATTATTATTTACTTTTACCTTCTATTCCACTGGATAGATAGGCGATCTTACGATTCCATTTTTTGGTAAATCACTAGCAGAGTTCATAAACATTACAAACGTGAATCCACCCCAGACAGGTTTGAAGTTTCAAATGATTTTCTTTAACGCCAAACCGTCCCTCAAATTGATTCGCAGCATAATTAGGTTAGATTGTGGTCTCCGTAGCCGTAGTGTATAACACTTAATATTTGAGATCCGTACCTGTGCAGGCTTACAGAACGCACTACTTCCAGACATAATTCTTCAGTATAATACCATGATATAATAAGTAAATGTGAAAGATGCTTTAAGTAAAATAGCTTTAAGTGTATAACAGTCAGTGAAGATCTTATGTACGGTAAGTATTGCGCTATTGTATTACTCGCATTCCCCCCTCTGTGAAAGGAGTGCTGTGTAACACGACGGGAGCTAAGTGCAAGCAGTTTACTTTGTACGTAAGTAAGCCTTGTTAACTTGCTGAATAGTTCTTATGACGTGTTCTATGTTCTCAGAAAGAAACGTCAGGATAAAATCTTGCTCAATATAATTATTCTCGTTTCTTCTTTGTGTTTAAATACGTTTTTGTTATAAGAAGAAGAAGAAGAATTTATTCTCTTGAATTAATTAGCATATTTTATTTAACTAATTAGTATATTCAATCGTCTTCAACTGGTCAACAAAAAAGTATTTAATTGAAATTAGTTTTATGGTTATGGTGCTCAATGGCGTCCAGTAGGATGGACCTATGTCCAGCATTGGACTACTATAGGCTGATGATATAATATACAATATATATATATGTCGGCGCAAATATGACTATTTAACTACCTATTATAAAAATAATAATGATTCAATGTGATAATCGGATAATCTGGTCATCAACTAATCACTCTGTGTTTGTTAAGATGAGAAATTGATGTAAAAACAGTCCTGTCAAAACTTGTAAACACGCTGACGTGTATGTCGGCGCAAATATGACTATTTACCTACCTATTATAAAAATAATAATGATTCAATGTGATAATCGGATAATCTGGTTATCAACTAATTACTCTGTGTTTGTTAAGATGAGAAATTGATGTAAAAACAGTCCTGTCAAAACTTGTAAACACGCTGACGTGTACCAAGCCCTATAAATACGGCCGTGCGTCTAGCGCAGATTTCCACTTCGATAAAGCGGCACGACACGAGAACCCTCTCATCGTGGCCGCCGGTAACTACATTCCCGATCCTGCGGACAGAATGGAAAGCAGTCGACGTCGCCCAAAACACGTCATCTCGGATCCTCCCTATCCACTAACGGTGCTTTTAGGTACTTCAAGCACCGGTCACCGTTCTCGTCGAACCCGTCGCTTGCGACGAAGGGCTCGACGAGTAAATTAACTCTCAGACACAGCCCACTGAGTTTCTCGCCGGATCTTCTCAGTGGGTCGCGTTTCCGATCCGGTGGTAGATTCTGCGAAGCACGGCTCTTGCTAGGGTTCGTGTTAGCAACATCGTCAGGTTGAGCCCCGTGAGCTCACCTACTAAAGTTAGGGTTACGCTGACATAGCCTCTCAAGGCTATCAGCTTAGGTAAAAAAAAAAAAAAAAAAAAGCGCTGTTCGACTTTCCGAGGGATGATTATTAAAATAAACTTGGATTAGAAAAACTTGTATATTAAAGTAAAAAATCAATAATCTAGGATACAGTGTCACTTATGACAAGGGTATCATGACAACGGATTTGCGTATTACAGCGCTCTCTAGTGACGGTTTTAGGAGTTGGAAGAAACAGGGTGAACATTCCGCCCACCATGAACTACAAAAGTTCATAGCCAACAATGAGGCCATCAAATTTTACATGTACAATTAACATCTCCATGAAACCGTAACATTTTAACCTAATAGTAATCAATAAAGAACTGCTCAACATGAACTAAATATAAACTTACACATTAAAGAAACCATAATAACGACAAAGTTCAGTCAAGGGTTGCTTTTAAACAGTTCGTACTTACTTACAACTAAACAATAACAAAATACTTAATAGCTGATGCATCCAAAGATACATTTAAGTTACATACATTACATGAAATATCTACAGTTATTCAGGTAAGTAATGTTAAAAAGCGATAGGCAAAATGCAAAGTTTGGAGACTGGTCTTACAATTTTAGATTTCTTACATTTGATAGTACCCTTGTGACATTATCTGGAAGTCAGTATGCTCTGGTACGACCTTGACCATTCGATACATCTTAACTATGTCCGCTGCGAAACATATAGGATAAGTACGCCATTTCATAATTATGTGTCGTAACTCTGGTTGAAGCCTTGGACCTACCAATAAATCATTGTTCAATGACTTGCCGCTGGTACCCTTACACGAAGCGTCGAAAACAACGCCGACCTTCGTTGTACTTTTGTCCTCGCGAACAACCAACTGCATGATGAGGTAGATAAACGCATCCTGGCTTAGCAGCTTCTTGTTTGTCATTAATTACTTCTATATGATTCATAGCCAGGTGGCTACATTTATTACCTTGGATTATTCTTGCTTCAAGAATGGATTATTTTCAAGTTTCTTCTTGAGCAAGTGGATTGTTGTCGCGAAAAGGAAGACCTACAACATAACGACCCAAACTGTCCCTAGTTGTAGTGGATTCAAAGTATCTTTCACAGGATTCTTCTTCCTTGGATAAAAGTGGATGATGCTAGTCAGTTTCAATCTCCCAGAACTGACGCAGCAAATCATTGATTGAGTTGTCATGGGTATGTGCGCTAATAATGTAAGGAGTATCCCCACTAACTTAAACTCGTCCCGACAGGATCCATCCCAGCTGTGTATTTTGAGCTGTCAAGGTTCCAGGTGGATTTCTCAATATGCCTTCTGACAAAACCTGACCATACACATCAGCGCCCAGTAGAAGATCTATATTGCTTGGTGTACCATATCCTGGATCAGCCATCTGCAATTGCAACAATACCGGCCAATCCTGAAATTGAATTTGCTGTGAAGGAAGAGTGGATGTTAGGCAGTTTAAAACATAGGCTTGAACGGGATAGCTAAAAGAGTTATATGTGGACTGTACTTTAAATTGAACCATATGTTTTACTGAAATACTAGATTTTTCTCCTCCTAAACCAGATATGGTACTTAGAACTGGCAACCTTCAAAGCTGCAAAAGTTGAACTGCGTGTTCACTAATAAACGAGGCTTGAGAGCCCTGATCCAACAATGCCCTAAGTGTGTGATACATACCCTTGTTGGATACATAAACTAATGCGCTAGCTAACATTACTTGACTACTTGATCTCATTTCACTGTTAGAAAAATGGCTGACAACACGCTCCACGTGATCCGCTGCCTGCGGTTCTTGTGCTGGCTCCCGCTGTTGATTAGTGGGCTGACTAGGACCCGCCAGGGTCGGATTGTGAGTGCCGCCTTCCTGGTGCAGCAGCGAGTGATGACGTTGGCCACAGCACCGACAAGCCGTGCGTCGTTTGCACTGTGTTACCGAATGGTTAGCTCCGAAGCAATTGAAACACAGTTTTCTCTTCTGGATGAAGTCCCGGCGATTCCCGATGGCTTCTTGTACAAATTTCTTGCATTGATCAAGCAAGTGATGTCCCGAACAGAATGGGCAGGATACAGACGTCGTCACGCTGAACACCTTCGGTTTATCCGCTGCATCTTTGCCTCTAAACTCTCTTCTTTGGTTTGGTTCTAAAAACTCGAGTGCTCGATATCTTGATTCCAGGAATGATTGGAACTCGCTTAGTGTAGGCAATCGATCAGCCTGTTCGCTTAGTTTTTGTTCCCATTGTTTCTGGGATTCATTATCCAATTTTATTGTGATGAGATATATAATCAGGATGTCCCATGTCGATACAGGTATACCAAGGTTAGATAAAGCGTGCAAGCAATCATTTGTCGTATCGAGTATTTGTTTAACACCGTTGGATGACTCTGAAGATAAAGCCCTTTGGCCCACCAGCCTGGCCAGAATGCTGTTCGCGATGTAACGTTTGTTATTGTACCTTTTGTTTAATAGCTATATTCGTTATTTTCGCATCCCAATATAACATTCTGGTGATTTTCTTCAAACTAACCAGTGTTGTTCCAATAATTGCAATCTCGTTTCGATATATTCCCTTGTTATTCTAGACGCAGGTGACTTTTTGAAATTAACCTGTGCCTTAAATATCTTATTTTGAACATCGGTTTGCAATTTAATATAACTTTCCGGGCCCATTCTTCACATTCACTAGTACTTAGCAACGAAATAGTTTCGTGTTAATTACGGTTTGTAACGTTCTTTTGCACTTAAAATTGTTGTTTATCATTAGTTGTTTTCTTATCCGGCTCGTATTGGACCATGTTCGACTTTCCGAGGGATGATTATTAAAATAAACTTGGATTAGAAAAACTTGTATATTAAAGTAAAAAATCAATAATCTAGGATACAGTGTCACTTATGACAAGGGTATCATGACAACGGATTTGCGTATTACAGCGCTCTCTAGTGACGGTTTTAGGAGTTGGAAGAAACAGGGTGAACAAGCGCAGATTCATTCGTGCCCGAGCCGTAGTACAGTAAGGATCTCTCTGAACGTTGTCACGCTTCCCGTGAAATATACGCAGTTATTGTGAAGTTCTGGTGAAGTTTTGTTTCGGAAGCCCAAACATGAGTTATCGTCAACAAAGCAATAACCGTGACGTCAGCAATGCTGACGTCACACTTTTTAAAAACCGTTCCTTCAGTATCTCCCCCGATATATATATAAAATAATTACGATATTATTGTTTACGATATTACACTATGGTTTAATTTCGACCACGCACGTGTCACCGCGTCAAACTTTTTTTATGAATGTGGGATTCCTGTTGGCCCGGTGGCCTCTCCAGTTTCACCAGGACAGGTGGGCGTGCAAAGGCTCAGCCAGGAGGGGTGGGATACCACGTAAACTGTGAAGAATTCGAAACGTCGATAATAATATAATGGCAGTTCGAAACGCGAGATTTTTCCGTAAAAGTGATTTTGATAATATCTACCGAAACCGAACTGAAACCGGAAACTATTTCTTGGTGATCTACTATAAGTATCTCGGTAAATATTACAAGGAAAGTGATGACGTCACATGACATCACAATGAATGCGGTTTGCAAGTCGAAATTACTTTGAATGGTAGCTTGAGGGCAGATTCTTTCTTCGTATATTTTCGGCTTTATTTTAATTCAGACGTTGTGAAATAAAGTAAGCTTAGTTCCGTTTGATATTGTTTAAATAAGACCTAATTTTGTTAATACATAAAATTTATAAAATTGCTAGCTGACCCGGCTAATAAAATAGTGCCTCAATCGATAAATAAAAGATCTAAGCTTTTGTATAAAATAAACTTAAAACAAACAAAAGGAATCTTTTCTGACGGGGGAAATATCAAAGGAAAAACGAAATTGTATTTTTTTTACTTTTTAAACCTTCTGGACTTCCACAAAAATTTTAAGACCAAAATTATCCAAATCGGTCAAGCCGTTCTCGAGTTTTAGCGAGACTAACGAACAGCAATTCATTTTTATATAAAATATATAGATTGTATTTATTCATGGGCTTTTTATTTGTTTTGACATTCTTTGATTGACTAGGTTGTTTTAATACGTACATAGATAAATCTGAGAGGGTGAATGAAATGTATGCCTACCATGAACTAGCTGGGAAGGCGTATCAGAAAAAATCTAATTTAATTGATGTAAATTTAGAAAAAGACGTTGAAACAGCATTAATTAAAACTGCAACATGTATGGAAATCCCAGAAAAGTCAACGTAAAGTCAACGTCAGCCATATTGGAATGAAAAAAAGATTCAAGATACATAAAGGAGTTCCTAAGTGAAATTAATATAGACCACGCCAACATGCACTGTAAAAGTCAGTTAACTCGGCTCCTCGGTACTGAAGAGCATTTCAGCATGCTCACCATCTGATGGTTACTGGAGCCCATAGGACATAAAAAACGTAAATCTAGCCTCCCATTTTGTGACATGAGCTCTAAGTTTCAGTTCTATAGTACAACGGCTGCCCCACTCTTGAAATCGATACGAATTGCTGCTTCCGGACTTTTTGGCGGGAACGCGAGGAGTGAGAAGCTGTGTAATTTGTTTTATTTTGTCTATTTAGTGTTTGTTCAGGTTTAAATTTGTAATAACGGTGGTTTATTAACTTTTATATCTGTGAAATTACACAAATGTGGGAAAATGAAACAAAGCCGCTGAACGTAACTTCTCGAGGTCCTCCAAAAAGTCTACTGAAAAAATCTTAGTAAAAGACCACCATTTTACTGAAATTATATTTCATCCCATATCATCTCATCTCATTTCATTTAATTTTATCCCAGTTAATTAATGTCTCAAATTAATCATATTCATTTTATATAATTTCATTTCATTTCACTCCATATTAGCATTTTTCATAAATATAAGAATATAAATTAAAATAAGACATGACTTAAAGGTTTTAGTTACCAGGTCAAAAATCCCTTAAAAAAATTGCTGCTTCCTACAACATGCTCTACCATTAATAAAATGTCAAGGATAAGAATGATCAAGGGTGACTGGAGTATTTGGGTGAGTGGACCAAAGATCCTGGGACTTGGCATCGAAGAATCAGGGACTTTGCCTCCCAATCACTAATACGATTACGAGTATAAAAAAAAACAACAGCAAAAAACGATCCTACTATTTCATATTTATTCAGGCTTTTTACGCGAAATCTACTCCACGATAACTTGGTTCACGCGATAGATACGTTTTCACCATGAACACGTTCTACGCTCAGCGCCATGAGTACGAAATTTTCACAACTTCCTTTGAACAGAATGCAAAACGGCGTCGTCATTTCCTCAACGCCTTAGGCTGTATTCTACCCACTAACTTTAATTTTAAATAAATAATTTTAATAAATACATAACGGATAATCTTCTTGCGAGCCGGTATCTTCATTTTGGAAGCTCGTGTCTAGTTTGAAGACTGGTTCAGCACGTGTCTATCTTCCGCAGTCTTTAGTGCTTCACGTACAGGCATGTCGGTCAGTGATGACGGATAATTTTCTTCCGAGTCGGTATCTTCATTTTTGAAGGTCGTGTCTAGTTTGAAGATTGGTTCAACACGTGTCTATCTTCCGCAGTCTTTAGTGCTTCACGTACAGACATGTCGGTCAGTGATGACGAATAATCTCTTCCGAGCCGGTATCTTCATTTTTGAAGGTTATGTCTAGTTTAAAGACTGGCTTAACACGTGTTGATCTTCCACAATCTTTAGTGCTTCACGTACAGGCATGTCGGTCAGTGATGACGAATAATCTTCTTCCGAGCCGGGATCTTCATTTTTGTAGGTCGTGTCTAGTTTGAAGACTGGCTTAACACATGTCGATCTTCCACAGTCTTTAGTGCTTCACGTACAGGCATATCGGTCAGTGATGCTATCAGTTTTAATCAACGGGTAGACCTCGTGGTCTTCTCCCGTTGAAGGCATCCGAAGACGGATGATACAACAATGAACATTTACAGAGGAACCGTCAATGCTTATTGATAAAACTAAACAAAATTGAATCGGATGCGCTAACAAAATTTCATTGCAATCAACGAAATTATCTTTGAGTAAAAGGTGTTTCCGAGTATTATTCAAATAGATACATTACCGTAGGAACGGTGGAAGTGACAGCTTAAGGACCGTGACATAGGTTTATAGTCATTCCTGAGTTACTCGACGAAGATACGTAGCATCGAATGCGAACAAACACACCATACATTAACATAACGACACTTTATGTAGCGTGAGTGTTAATGTTGGCGAAACTCCATACATATGCCTTAATAGCGCTACATCCATCCACACGAAAATGTACTTTATTTTTATTTAGTCAAAGACCATAATGGCACGAAGTGGTATTAAAACAGACATCGCATTGCGTTCCTGACCGTACGCAGCACGCATGTATTTATCATCCTGTAACCGAGTGTCGGGCGTTACAGCTGAAAAGATTAATATTTGAATCTCACAAAGGGACCCCGCGTATATTTTATGTTTGGCTTTTTGTGAAATGACAAGATATTTCTAGACTAATGGTGTCGGGCGTGTCACTTTTTAATGCAATTAATAAGCTTCGTCTAGTTTCATTAATAAAAATTACGCTTTTCATTCTTGATAATTATATGATGTATGTTGAATGCGAATGTGGATTACTGCTACCTCAAATATTTCAAATAATTTAAAACAAAACAATAAGTTTATTCAAATGTATTTATTGGTAGAGAGTTTTGCAAGTTCACATGCGTAGGGCGACCATCGTGCTTATCCACGTCATTACGGATCCTCCCGATCCATTAACGGTGCTTATAGGTACCACAAGCACCGGTCACCGTCCTCGTCAAACCCGTTGCTTGCGACGAAGGGCTCGACGAGCGAATTAACCTATAGACACAGCCCACTGAGTTTCTCGCCGGATCTTCTCAGTAGGTCACGTTTTCGATGCGGTGGTATATTCAGCGAAGCACTGCTCATGCTAGGGCCAGTGCTAGCAACACTTCCGATTTGAGCCCCGTGAGCTCACCTACACGTTAGGGTGAAACTGAAATAGCCTCTCAAGGCTATCAGCATAGGTAGGAAGAAAAAAAAGTGCCTATTTCTAGCCGAAGCATTCATGTGTTCCAATTTATAAGCTGAGACAACCGTTATACTGTAAATTTAGTTAGACTTTATCACGTCCATGGGGTCCGGTAGCTATTTAATATTAGTTAAGTGTGAGCTCGTCTGCCTCACGACGTCAATAAAGATTAAAAACTTATCTATGAATGTTGGCCAGGTTTACGGGAGAAGATCACGCGGACGATCACCTGCCCGCTGGTCTGATCTAGTAAAGACGCTCACCAGCCTGCCAATAACCGAGGTTATTAAGACGGCCGAGGACAGGAAGACGTGGGGAAGCATAGTACATCGAGTGGTCAACATTTCAAACTAGACACGACATTCAGCAATGAAGAGACCGACTCAAAAGAAGAAGAAGATGAATGTTTCTAAAAACTTATCTTTGAATGTTTCACTCAGACCCAGGATTTAAGATAAAATAAATAACCCAAATGCTACGGTGGTTATACATTTCGCATCCGATTAAGACCACAGCGACAACGCCATAGCTGATGAAGTCGTCGTGGCCTAAAGGATAAGACGTCCGTTGCATTCGAATGTTGCGATGCACCGGCGTTCGAATCCCGCCGGCAGGTACTAATTTTTCCAATGAAATACGTACTTAAAAAATGTTTATGATTGACTTCCATGGTGAAGGAATAACATCGTGTAATAAAAATCAAACCCGCAAACTTGTAATTTGCGTAACTACTGGTGGTAGGACGTCTTGTGAGTCCGCACGGGTAGGAAACACCACCCTGCCTATTTCTGGCATGAAGCAATAATGCATTTCGGTTTGAAGGGCAAGTCAGCCGCTGTACTGTTAAAAGTAAGACCTTAGAACTTATGTCTCAAGGTTGGTAGCGGCATTTACGTTGTAGATGTCTATGGGCTCCGGTAACCACTTAACATCAGGTGACATGTAAGCTTATTCAGCTGTCCAAGCAATACAAAGCACGTGATAAAAACGTATTTCCTTACGAAAGTTCGTACGTGCCTTGATGATTTTTAGGTCCGTACAAGTCTTAGTGCTCTGACTTTCTCATACTTTAGGCCACAAATACTTCAAGAGACGCTACAGATTTGCTACAGATTTTTATGTAAAACCTGAATTTAAACAATTACGAAACACTATAATTTAAATTTTAATACTACGTCCAAGATAATCGGTAAGCTTAAGAGGCGTAGAATCCGCTGTACATTTCCCTTCAAGTCGTAGTTAATCCCTGACAGATATCTAGGCGCAGCACACTCGACTTCAATCAAACAAAAGCCTACCCTCAAACGAGAAGACAGAGTTAATACGTCTTACCTGTCTACCAACACGTGTACTTAATATCTGCTTTAAGCCAATGAAATGTTATTGTATAATCTTAATGGTAGCAATAATTTTGACTTTTATTTATGGTTTATGGCAATATTTTGACATTTATGTATAGTTTATTCAAAGTTTTAAAAAACATATGCAAATTATTAAATGTTCGAAGTTATGGATAGGTTGGTTACTCGTGAATAATGAAAAATACGATCAGTTTACTTTTAATCAAGCATTTAGGATATGCATTAATTATTGAAAAGGATTACGTTTTGAGAAACGTCCTTGCGCCCGAAAGAGTCGTCAATAACCTTTTAATGCCTTTGCAGTAGGCACTTGGAAGGACAAAAAAAAAAAAAAATATGGTATAAAATGTATATAATGATAGTTATGTGTTAGTTTTTTTTTTTTTATTTACTAACATAGATTATAAGTAATTATTATTATTATTATATATTATATATTATATTACTAATAAAGAGAAAAGATTTGTTTGTTTGTTTGTTTCGAATAGGCTCCGAAACTACTGGACCGATTTGAAAAATTCTTTTTCCATTAGAAGGCGACATTGTCCCTGATGAACATAGGCTACTTTTTTTTATTTTTTTTTTATTTTTTTATTTTTGTTTCATGCGTATTTTAATGTTTCCGAAGCGAAGCGAGGGCGGGTCGCTAGTTACTAATAAAATGTTATTGTTTTTAAAAAAAAAAAAAAAACTGAAATAAAGTGTTAATAATAATAATAATAACTAATAAGGCTTCTATTTCCACGCGTGGAATTTGTTTTTTGTAGGCGATAACCGTAGTGTTCGAGAAATTCTAATAAAAACGCAGAGTTATGACTGCAATTCACTTCAAAGCCATTAGAGCCAAATGTGCAAGTGACAAAATTATAAAACAAGCTAATCTTGCAAACTACGATTCAATTTTGTACAGAGAATTCAACAGCTAGAATGTAAGTGTGCGTGTGTGTTTTAATGTACGGGTTTTTTTATATTAGAGCACACACGCACAGTTAACAAAAATATTCGACAAATTAAATACAATAGGGAATAGTATTTAGTTATCGGACCTGACTGCTACGAAGACAGTCCAGAGTTTGTTTCCCACATCGGGCAAACTTTCGTGTTATGAACCGGTGTTCCCGGTGATGTTTGCTCTTTGTTTTAATGTTTTTTAGCTATATATGTATATATTTAAACTTATATAAGCATGTATGTCAGTCTTTGGTACCCATAACATAAGGAATCCTAAATTGGATGCGTGATTTGTTACCAGTTATTTATTATTTATTTATTAGACTTGACAATTCCAACCACTGTGACAACTCACCATCAGGGGCCCTATTCGCCCCCGTATATTCGCCCGTCTGCAAAAGAAATGAGCATAAAAACCGCTGATCATTTTTTTTAAGAGTTCTATCCATACTAAGTAAATATAGTAATTTTATAAATAATATAAATACAACATTCTCAGATAACATCAGGCATGCGAGTATAAATATTAAATAAATATGACAGTACTTTTGGGTCATTCATTATTTTCCGAACCAGCGATTCTATAAGTCGACTAATTATCCCAAGTAAATACCAAGTGTATACCCACATCACGAGTATCCTATTATTTAAATTATTCATTTATTTATTACTAGCTGACCCGGCAGACTTCGTAGTGTCTCAGTCGATAAATAAAAAAAACTTAACTTTTGTATAAAATAAATTTAAAACAAACAAAAGGAATCCGTCCGACGGGGGACACATCAAAGGAAAAAACAAAATTGCTATTTTTATTTAATTCCGAGCATTTTCATATTTATCTACCTTTTAAACCTTCTCTGGACTTCCACAAATAATTAAAGACCAAAATTAGCCAAATCGGTCCAGCCGTTCTCGAGTTTTAGCGAGACTAACGAACAGCAATTCATTTTTATATATATATATCAAATCAAAAAAAATCAAATCAAAAAAGTTTTATTCAACATAAATGAAAGTACATACTTGTTGAACGTCAAAAGAATTACCGCCAATTCACAAGAATTAGCCTCCGTCCTGAGAAGAATTGGCAAGAAACTCAGCGGGCATGTTTTTTTTTTTTTTTTTTAAATATTAGATTTTTATTTTTATTTTAAATATTATTATTTTTTTAAATATTCATATTACAATAAGTAATTATAACATAACAATTTTACAATATTGAAATTCCCGGAGCGAGCAACTCATTCCCACAGAGAGGAATTCCCCATATAGATTATTATTTGCATTATCCTTCATTCACAATAGCATACCAGTCCTCAATCCCTGATGTTTATTTGCCCTTAGATATTGCTAAATAAATTTAGTGCTAAATAATAATATATAGGTGGAAGTCTCTTGAGTTTTATTTTAAATACGATTTCAAAGCGGAACTCTTTAATTTGCCCGAACATAAACAGGTAGAAAAGTGCAGTTAATTCTAAATTAGACTTAAATAAAACCGCGGCGCGCATTAAATGTGCCTTAAAATATATTAACGCCGCACGATAACAATAACTCTGCGACAGCATTAAGTACGTTTTCCAAGAAATATAAAGTGCACAATAATAAACGCTTCGCTCGGTAACACGAAGCCGCGCTACACCGGGATTATCGTTGAACTCAACAACGGCGTGTACTAAATATCAAGCAAATTTTACGTTCATTATGAAAGCTTAGCTTGTTTTTCAGTACAATTTTATCCGGGATGCAGCGGATCGCAAGCTGATCGCTAATTAATTGTTCGCTACGAAAGCTTAGCTTATTTTTCAGTACAATTTTATCAGGGATGTGGCGGATCTGTCTCACTTCTACGGGGCTTTTTGGCGAGAACGCGAGGAATGAAGTTGTGTGATTTGTTTTATTTTGTCTATTTAGTGTTTCTTCAGGTTTAAATGTGTAATAACGGTGGTTTATTGACTGTTTAATATCTGTGAAAGTGCACAAATGTGGGAAAATGAAACAAAGCTGCTGGACGTAACTTCTCGGGATCCTCCAAAAAGTCCACAGAAAAAATCTCAGTAAATGACCACCATTTTACTGAGATTATATTTCATCCAATATCATATCATCTCATCTCATTTCCTTTAATTTCATCCCAGTTGATTAATGTCTCAAATTAATCATCTTCATTTCATTTCACTCTATATTATCATTTTTCATAACATTGAGAATATAAATTAAAATAAGACATGACTTAAAGGTCTTAGTTACCCGGTCATAAATAACCTTTAAAAAAAAAACTCTACTACGAAGTAGGTATAGGACGGCTTGCAGTGTGCTCGTACTGGTAAGGCCTCCGGACCACCGGTAATCTTTCCTTCATAATAATAAAACGATCTGCTCGTAATCCGTGAGTGCGGTAAAAACTAGCAAAGATGGTGATATCTACGCGGCCTCTCAGTACGTCCAACAACATTACGTTTTATAACTATTGTAAGTTTCATTGACACTAACAAGGCTCAACGTGGCCACGATCGGTGGGTGCATCATCAATGGAATTTTAAAAATGAAAAAATCGCACAATTGTATGCCATTTATGTTCTTTAACTAGTATAAAAAACGACGACTTTAAATATCACCGAATAGAAGAATTTCAGCAGAATCCAGATCGTTCTAAGGACAAGTTCCGAGCTATATTTGGATATATTTGGACCAAAGCTTTACTAAACACAGACATTAATGTTATGTGACGTCAGATATTCTGTCTTTCCCTATACTTATATAGTATTTGTACTATATCTATAGCAAGGTACCTGTTTTAATATACAAAAAAGCAAACAGTATGCAATAAATCTTAACTTATCTTATACCTTTAAACTAGCAATTCTTGTATATATATATATAAATAATATATATGATCTGAATCTCGGAAACGGCTCTAACAATTTTTATAAAATTTAGTATACAGGGGATTTCGAGGGCGATAAATCGATCGAGCTACGATTTATTTTCAGAAAATGTTGTTTTATTTGTGTTTACAATAATCAACTTTATCGATAATCAACTTTATGACTCTTCCCGACATCTATTGGCAAATAATAATACTATTTTTCATAATTGAGAGCAACTAGCTGCTTTAAAAACACAATAACACTAAAGCTATTTCAGCAGATGGCGCTGTTATGCTACCCGAAGCCAATGAGTGTTTGGTTTAAGGTTAGACCAAGAAAATGAATTGTTTATTTATATTATTTGTGTCTTTTTATCTCACGTGTTCACTTAAAAATGCCTAAACGATCTTGGTATATTTCATCATTTTATCAATATGTCATCGTCAAGTGTACAACTAAACATAATAACTCAGCAACTTGGTATAGCCAGCATTGTATCTGAACGAAAAACGGCTCTTTCTGACTAGTTAACACTAAGAATTTCTTAATTAAAATCTTCACAAAAGCGTTTCATCAGAAAAATATATACAAATAAGCCCTGTGTATTTCATATTCTACAATACTATCTGAACTTTGAGCTGATCTTAAACGAGCTAAATGAATGCTGCTAATTTAAATAGCTTTGTGCTATCTCGATTTTTCTGTTCAGGAGAAAATTATCAGAGAATTCATTACTCATAATTTTTTTTGTATAAATTATTATTGTACGAAAAATTTATGTGTAAAAACTAAGAATTAGTATGTAACAAAATTGATATTAACGGTTTTAGCTTTTTAGCTAAAACCGTTAATATCAATTTTATAGTTTTTACTAGGAAGTTTTGAAATCAGCGAATTTATAACACACTAGCGACCCGCCCTCGCTTCGCTTCGGAAACATTAAAACACACATGAAACCAAAAAAAAAAAAAAAAAGTAGCCTATGTTCATCAGGGACAATGTCGGCATCTAATGGAAAAAGAATTTTTCAAATCGGTCCAGTAGTTTCGGAGCCTATTCGAAACAAACAAACAAACAAATCTTTCCTCTTTATAATATTATATAGTATAGATAGATAATTAAATATTTTATTAAAATCATGTGATTCTATCTTCTGACAGACTGACTTTTTGTACACTTACTGGGATATGCCAGGTAGTATAGAAAGTATTCTGCAACGCCAGAGTGGATCATATATTAAGCGTGGTGCGGTAAACCGGCCCACGAAAACTCCGAGAGGTGAAAAGCTATTTGGCTTAAGCCATATTTTTGCAACTTTACAGTTGAGCAATTAAAAGCTTAAAATTTGAAGAAAAAAAACATAACAAAAAAAACTTCTTCAGCTATTCGAATGGGGTAAGCTTAAATGAAGTTCATTTAAAAAAAAATTGAACTGTTGATACTAATACCAAATAATACGTACCTATAAATGTCGCGTATTAAGTGAAATTTCCCCTTAACAAAATATCTTACTCCGAAAAAGTGCACCAGTGTTTTAGCCTGTTTGCAAAATAACATTTTAATGACATTGATTTTAGTATCTATTAAAGATTTTTTTCTAAATGTAGTGTTTTCGTGTCCTCATAATACTCTGAACCCAGCCTCTGCACGTGGCGTAGTACTTTTTACTTTAAACAAACATTTTAACTTGTATCCTTGTACAACACATATTTACAACAATCCTAGAACCAATGATCTTTTCTAAATTCCTCTACGGAGCAAAGACATGGTGCATGAAAAGCCGCGATAGCAAAAATATAGATGCCTTTGAAATGTGGGTGTGGTGGAGGATGCTAGGAATACCATGGACTGCCATTAGAACTAACGAGTCTATTTTAATAGAGCTAAACATCCAAAAAAGGCTCTCTGCCATCTGCCAAGAATGTGTTATGAGCTTCTTCGGACACATTAAGCGGTCTCCTCGACATAAATTAGAGAAGCTGATGGATCGCATAGAAGGCAAGCGCACTGTGGGCAAAACACTAGCCAGATGGTCAGATCTGGTTAAGAAAGCGGTTAGTGGTAGCCTATACCATGCGCTCCATGCCACCCATGACCGAGCACTATGCAGGAAAGTCACACGTGGTCGCGACACTCAGCAGTAAGGGAAAAATGAAGAAGAAGACCACCACCCTGCCTATTTCTGCCGTGAAGCAATAATTCGTTTCGGTTTGAAGGGTGGGGAAGCCGTTGTAACCATACTTGAGACCGAAGAACTTATATCTCAAGGTGGGTGGCGCATTTACGTTGTCGATGTCTATGGGCTCCAGTAACCACATAACACCAGGTGGGCTGTGAGCTCGTCCACACATCTAAGCATTAAAAAAAAAAGAAGAAGAACTGAGTCTCAATTTTACACTCCTGCACGTAACTAGCTCATACAAAACACGTATATGTAATGACGACGGCTTACGTAAATTCATAACGTGGATTCAATGAATATTCAATTTTCGTTGACGCCTTGTCGGCTTCTGTTTATTTGCTTCTGAACTCCCAACAAAATTAACTAAATATTTCGATTTCCTCAGACAATTAACAAGTTAATTAACGTTAAATAAAAGTTTTTTTTTTTTCGAAAATCCAAGATCTGGTAAAATTATTTTTCTGATTGAGTAAAAACTTATTAAATCACTTTTAGAAAAATAACAAGTTTTCCAAATCGAAATACTATGAGCTCCATTTAGACAGTAAAAAGGTCGATGGTGACATTTACGTGTTGGTTCCCCCGTATAACTGTTATTAACTAAGAAATTGATTGACTTCAGGAATTAGACTCACCTAAAGCTTCTTCACACCCGTGTACGGACCAGCTGCATGTCGGTCTGTCTGCCTGTCTATATTATTATAGTTTATTACTATTATTTTTCTTTACTTTTATCTTATCAGCAGACGCTGGTACGTATTTATTATTTAGGGGCCTTAGAATAAATATTTTAATATTTTTATAGAATAAATATTTTTAATGTCCGTTGGTTGAGTTTTCTTGTATTTTTAAAAACTTACGAAAGTTCTACATGTATTTAATATAGCAGCTTTTTGTAGTTGCATGAAAGTGTTGGGTTTCAGATCAATTAACTTCAGGCTGTGGCGGAGGTGCTTAGGGACAACGTCTATGGTGGAAATGACTATTGGGACTATGTAAACTTTTTCCTGATTCCGTATTCTAGTAACTTCTTCTTTCAGGTCTATATATTTGTGTTTTTTTTCTGTTATTGTTTTTTGCAGGTTATGGGTGTTAGGAACTGCGATATCTTATTATTATTGTTATTTTTGTCGCTAATCACAGTTACAGTGTAACTCAGAACTAAAGAACACCATGAACGTTTACCTTGTCATATTTTTTGGCTCCGGTAGCCGTTTTGCAACTAGTGGGCTGTGAACTAGGACTCCCTTCAAACTTAAATATGCATAATGATTCCGAGCTCGCACTCCATCTGATTTGGGGGTTAACATTGCTAAAAGGTAGCGCTGGTTACCGCTAAAACTCTTAGGCCTCAATAAGGCAGGACATGCCTCAGAAAAATCCGAAAAAGCAAGATCTTTTCAGAGCTGAATGGTGTGTGATTGAAACGGTCTATAGAATTGCACTGTGGATGTGCAATACTTCTAGAAAATAAAAAAATACTCGGCAATGGATGGAGCATTGGTAAAAAGTAAATGACGTCATCGTCTCAAAAAGTCCACTGAGTGCCCCCTTAGAACATCAAGATAGAGCATAAGGAGAACCTACATTCCTTCATAGACACAGGAGCTCTAAACAATCACGTCTCCTGCATGTACGTATTTAGAACTCCGAAATTATTCTGTACAGTCGAAACGCGGCTGTTTCTATGAGTCAGCCTTAATTAACAAGATACATTGCCGCCAAACAGAATGCTAATTAAGTAAACAACACGACGCAGAACTCGTGCATATGAAAGATCAGATGCTTAATAAGCTGGCGTCGATCGTGTAGCCTATAATGGCATAGTTATTGGATATGGAAACATGTGGAAATGTTGACTATACAAAAACGACAAAACTAAGAGGAACTTTGACAAATGTGTTTTCAATACGCTAAATATTTTTTAATTTATTTCAGCATATGTTTAGGGTGAGCTGCGCTGTCTAGTTGAAAGTGTTGACGGCGGTAACCTATTTACCTCATCCCGGTTCTGACCTCGGGAGATTGTACGCTTGGGCGAGAGGGCATGGCAGTAATTTAGTGGGTAAGTCCCTAAATATTCTTAGGCTCTCGGTTCGCTCTTGCGGACCAGTCCTACATACCCGACGCGGCCCCTAGGCACGGGGGCCTCGCAGGAGTTTCTGGCCCCGCCCAAAAAAAAAGTTCAGCATATATAATGCTATGTTTATGAATGCTTTTTTAACACCCTTTTTTCAGTTCTAAATGTATCAACGTAATTTTCATGGGCAAGATGAGCACTATATTATGTATATGCCGTAACCCTCATATGATTTTTGATTGTAAAAGGTGGGCCCTAGCTCGGAGCCGATGGCTGGCTCCTTCGGTAGCTGCTAGGCAGTAGCTAGTTAGTTAGTATAGAATAACTAGTAATTAGAATCAGTTGTTGTGTCATACCATGTCATGTTAGTAATTATAGTTAGGTTGACGTTAGTTACATTAGAAAAAGGAAGAGTAAAGGAAGGAAGATGGAGCTGCCATTGGAATCTGCAATCGCCACCACAATCACACTATCATGTATTGTAGTTAAGTATATATTACTTTTGTCATGTAACGAACCGATACCCATACTCAGACAGCGTATGATCTCACCTTTACCCTCGCCCTGGTAGAGGGGTTTGCCCTGAGGTCCATCCCATGTGGGGGATATGAGCCATGTCTCCCTAAGGGTGCACGACGAACCCTTTCTTCTTCTTCTTGTACGCTTTGTGGCAGAAACAGGCGGAGCAGCAGTATCTTCGGCCACAGAGCATGCCGTAGCAATCCTATTTGTCAAAGCCATAAATATTTTATTGAAATTATTTCAGTCCCAATAAATTTACTCTTGCACATATTCGGAACAGCAGTGAGTGACATTTGCATCACAAATTTCATTCGTATTCGAAGCACATTTCGGTGGTCTGTGATGGAATATTTGTTCATAGTATTGATAAAGCGTGCTATGCATGCATTATGATGAATTCGTTTATTTTTTTCACAAAGCTCTTATATTTCGATTTAATTTTGAAATTGTGAACTAAAATGGACTCTATCATATTTACCTAAACTACGTATTTTGAATAAAAATTTCATGAGGTGGCCCGTAAACTCATTTAGGTCGACAAGAAGAATTAAAAAAAAAATCTCCCAAAGCTCGCCCCACAAAATTCTTAACTTTTTCGGCTTAATCATGCATTTGTGATTAGCCTTTTCAGCAAAGAACGCGAGACCCAGCTCTAAAAGTAGTTTTAATCAAATATTTAAAATGTCGATGACCGCAAAAGGTTGAAACAATTCGTAACAATCTACGTATTCTTAGTACGTTAATAATACTCCACAAGAACGCAATGCGATGCTATCTTCATTGAATTGATGCAGTGTTATATTTTCATTTCATTATACCACGACATGTATGGATTATTTTAATAATGACCATTAAAACAGCATTTGAATTATTTTAAAATGTAAATGAATATTTCAATTTTCGTTTAGTGCAGTTTTGCTTGCATGATGCTTGTTTTAATTAATTAGCGTGCTATCTTTTTGAGTCTAAACTAGCTAAATCGCTCTCGTTCCATTAAATAATCATTTGCGAAGATTACGTAATCCTTTGTTCTGTTATCGTATTAATACACTTTCTCCGTATTACATAAACGGGAAGGTAAAAAAAGTCTTACTCCTATAACAATTAGACTTTTGAAAAGATAGTTCCGATGACCATGCAATAACTAAAACAAAAAGTAGTAAATCTAAAATTGTAATACATTTTTATGAGTTCTCACTTATCGTAGAACGAGGATTAGAAGTTTCTCTATGAGTGCTTTATACAGGAAGAACAGGCTGGATGTTTCCGCTCTGTAGCACTGAAATCTGAATTGGGCCACCGTACAATTCTAATGTGGCTTTGCACACTTTACATTTCAATGTTAATTTCAGGGTTTGTACAATACTCTACAACTCCCTGTATACAAAACCTTACGTTGACCTTTTTGGCCTTTTCATTGTTAATTTTCTATATTTCTGTCGAAGACGGTCATTCGTTTGGTAGCTAAACGAAAGGCAGCACGATTCCCGGAAGATGGCAGCACGATTGCGGTATCGTCGGCTAACTTCGTGCTACGACAGAGACTAGCCGATGGAGGCGCGTGGACGCCATCATACTTACCAAGCAGCCTTCTTGAAGAGCAGTGCCTCCGTCCTAAGAACTGTCATTCGTTTGCGTTTGCTAGCGTCAAGAAAAGATTTCTAAATTGTTCTAAGACAACAAACGTGATTGGTGTACTCAATATTTCTCTTAGCTTGATCACCCTATTCGCTCCTACGATGTCTGACGATGGTGTTAATAATTGTGGCTTCTCCGACATATATATTTATATAGCAGCTGCTTTCATTTCACTCCATACAGAAGAGGGCCGTTTGGATTGTCGATAAACCCATTCTCAAGGATCGCTTGGAACCTCTGGATCTACGTAGGGAATTCGGTTCTCTCTGTGTTTTGTACCACATGTTTCACGGGGAATGCTTGAGGAATTGTTTGAGATGATCCAGCCAACTCGTTTTTACCCTCTTACAACCCGCCACCGAAGCAAAGTTCATTGATACTACCTAAAATTACTGGTTCATCCATAGTGCGTTTCCAGATTGTTTAACTGCGAAGTATCATCCCTTCACATTGTTTCGACTTAGCTTCTCGCCCCTAGTATTGCTGACGTCAATGACCGACGGTAAACAATCATCCTCAGGTGGGCCGTCTGCTCGTCGAAGTGCGTGCAAAGGGAATAAAAAAAGGAATAATATAGATCTTCTATTATATGTATGTATTATTCGAACGCATTGGTTTTGAATTATCAAGATTTCGATATTTAATTAATCTGATATTAATAAAACTTTCTTAATGTTTTCAGTGTCACAATCCGAAGGAGATAAGGGTATTTTATGAGCAGTTTAAGCTACGTGCACACCTGTTATAACAAAAATCAGTCTTCAAATAAAAATATTGATATTGGAAACAACTTCCCTTCTGAGCGATAAAGATCGAAACGGAAGTTGCTCTAAGAGCAAACAGACCAAAAATTAAAAGAAAACGGGCTCTAGTATGTTTTGCGGTAACAACTTAATTTTGCACTTATTTTGACGTCATCGATGAAATCCTTATTCACAATAGCATTCGGTATATTTAAGTTTAAATCGCGATAGACATAGGCGGGAGGGTGGTGGTCGTAATGACGGAAATTTATAGCATTTGTGGGAATGATTATTATCTCACAGTGCTATTCCTTCATCGGGAAAGTTCATGCACCCCAGTGCACCCCAGTCTCTTAGAAGAAATCTTACCTGCATACGGGCTTTGAACACCGGCACGATCAAACAGCTCTATACCACGACGACTTCGCTCATATGGAGATAGTATTAATATTTTATCGATAATAGAGCTGCTACCGAGGAATACACTATACATCTTTACGACATTTGTGCTCATTATCGACTGTAACAACTTTCTATAAAGGCGTTTTTCGATAAAAAAAATTAACGTATTTTGCAGCCAACAGATCTTAATTGGTTAAACCAAATAGGTATGTACGAATATATCAGTTTTGTTTAAACACGCAAATGCTTAAAAAACATAAACATTAAATTTCTTGATGAAAATCACCAATGAAAATAATATACGGCAGTACGGTTTTTTACCTTTTGCGCGTGAAACAAATCGCATGACACTCGTTCGACTCGTGCCGCACTTATTGCCCAAATCAGACACTGCTTTGCCGCCTTATCGCTTTCCTTATTTATTCATTTTAGTGAGGGTCACGTACCCGTGTTCACGTGTTTGTCAATTATTGTGCTATAACTGAACATATAGATTGATTTTCCCTTGACACGACATTTCGTTGTTTCATTCGTAACATACTTTAATAACATTTACAGGTTCAAATAATTTAGAAGTATGAAATTATACTTATTACATTATAAAATTGGTTCTTTTTTTGGGTTTATCACAGTAGATGGGTTTGGCAAAATGTGTCTCTTTTTACTTATAATTGGCAGCAATTGGATGCTTAGCTCTTGGGTGCAGGTTGGATATTCCCGTCATGACTTACGCGAGTGTGGTGTTCGCTCACGCGGCCCGCACACACATAGACACCCTCCAATCCCTACAATCCCGCTTTTGCAGGTTAGCCGTCGGGGCTCCGTAGTTCGTGAAGAACGTTGACCTACACGACGACCTGGGCCTCGAATCAATCCAGAAATACATGAAGTTAGCGTCGGAACGGTACTTCGATAAGACTATGCGTCATGATAATCGCGTTATCGTTGCCGCCGCTGACTACTCCCCGAATCCTGATCATGCAGGAGCCAGTCACCGTCGACGCTCTAGACACGTCCTTACGGATCCATCAGATCCAATAACCTTTGCATTAGATGCCTTCAGCTCTAACACTAGTCCGGTAGTAGACTCATTCGCTAAACAGCTACCCTTGAGTCGTTAGGTCTCCTTTGGATGCGCTCGGGCAGTTATTAGCAAATCCCACCCCTTCTGGCTGAGCATTTGCTCGCTCACCTGTCCTGGTGAAACTGGAAAGGCCTTCGGGCCACCAGTAATCTTTCAATCATAAAAAAAAGGTTGGGTATTAGATTGACAATTCATGAAAGGTTTTAGTGGAGGGTATATCTAGGTCATACAAGGTGGATTAACTGTCACATTTTTTTCATATCGTCCACTTCGTCGTCCTCGCCATTTTGATTTTCTCTTTTCACTATTTCTCTCTTTCTTACCATTTCCTCTCACTCACACCTTAACGCTCCGTTCCACACTTTTTCATTCGTTACGTTCTCACCTATCCTACATTAATAAAAAATAACCGATTAAAATTAGAAATAAAAATATTAAATATTAGCATACTTTACAATCAGCTGACTGAGTACATACTTAAACAATATAGCGCCAGTGAATCGAAACGTAAACACTTCTAATATCATGGTAAACATTCGTTTGATATTTGACGAGATACTACAAATCACGAGCGACGACATCATATATTTTTTTTCAGCTTTGCCTTGACGTGTAGGTGAGCTTACGGGGCTCAAGCTGGGTGTGTTGCTAACACAGCAGCAGCAACAGCACAGCAAGAGCAGTGTTTCGCAGAATCTACCACCGTAGAGGAAACGCCACTCACTGAGAAGATCCGGCGAGAAACTCAGTGAACTGTGTCTATGGGTTAATTTACTCGTCGAGCCTTTCGTCGCAAGCGACGGGTTCGGCTAGGACGGTGACCGGAGACATCATCAATACCATTACTAACTACTTGAATTATGTATGATGCATCCAATTTAAAATAAAATTAGTTACCTACTGATTCTGATTTTGAGTAGCCACGTATTATGTATATTTGATCTACACTATTAAGTGTTTATAAAACCCCGTATTTAGATAAGTTGACGTGCGCTTACTACCCACTATTGAACCGAGGGAGATTTTTAAACTATTTATAAGTCTTAAATGCTTCGAATACTTATTTTTTTAATATAGAATACGGGAATACTTAGTTAAATATGCGTTTGTCCTGTCCATGCAATCCCTGCCTATGCCTTGAGAGCTTCGCTTTGATAACTAGACGAGTACACATTTATTTGTATTTTGATACGCTTTGCTTGGCTTTGCCTATAATATTACTTGTGCCTGATGGATGTAGCTGCCAAGGACAATGTTCGACTACAATCTGTCGATTTTAGGGCTCCAGGATTTTATATTCCGGTTTGATGTTTAATATCGGACAGCACTGGCCAGTATTCTGTTACGTTTTGTCGAAGAGAAGATGCCAGATCACCTCTTGCCACCAATAATAATACCAATTGTTATCCACCCACGCCCAGCCCTGAGGATGGTGTAGTGAACTTTAGCTGGTGCCAGAGTGACTTAATTCAACTATAAATTAATTTAAATAAAAAAAAATTGGGTTTCTTTAGTTTTAAGTAACATTTAATTTTAGCTTTTTTTTATTGCTTAGATTGGTGGACGAGCTCACAGCCCACCTGGTGTTAAGTGGTTACTGGATAGACATTTATCTTCTTTTTCTCTACCATACCTCACTAGGTGGGGTCAGCACAGCTAATTTTTCTCTTCCATTCCCTCAACACTTAATTTTATAAATTCATTTATTTTAAAGAACGTAACGATACGAAAACAATACTAGAACTGCTGAACTCAATTCATATTAAATGAAATTACTCTAGCTTAAGTATTATTTTTACGAGCATACAGCTTTGCTATTCGTAATGTGCACTAGACAATAAAAATAACGAGGGAACTGAACTATTGGGTTGTATTGCATGGTACAATAATGCTTAGTGGAATATGTGCGCTCTGTGGATATAACACAGGATGAGTTTTTATCTGTTTAACTCGAAAAACCCGGGCACTCCTACCTGTAACTATTGCTCATCTATGAAATATTTTTTGAAATGACAAGCGTATAGATTTGTTGAAATTACATACGTATCGTCTATCGTCCACCAACGGTACTAGTATAAAAAACTTTTGTGTAGATCCAACAACAGCTGTACCAAGTTTCATCACAACCAAATGAATCGATTATTAGCGCATAGAGGAAAAACATACAAAGATTATCATGCTATTGAAACTATTTGTACACCTTCTGTCGTACTTGATGACGATACTGTGACAGAAATGTAGCTTGAAGGGATGAACAATGAATGTTACAAGAAAAATAGATAATTGAAATTTAAACTTGAATTGTATTATGACGCATGTCACTTGATTATTGCCATATTGTCTGTGTAATTGATAATACTGAGTCTCATTAACGTAGCCAAATGTGTAGAGGTTCTAGAAACCGAGTTATGTTGAAGTCTCGTAATCGAATACTCATCCTCTAGGTGTCTTACTCTTCAAACTGGAGGTACATTCATTCGCGAAACAGCTGTCCGAGGGTTGTTAGTCCACGAGATGCACCAGTATTCCTTCGAACCTCCCTCCTCTGTCCGTCTTGGAGCCTGTCACCCGACCAAGCAAATCCTCCAGCCTAATAAAACAAAAGGTTTAATAGCTTCGTGGCCGAAATTGATTCCGGATATAACAGTATTGTAGCCAAATCCCTCTCTATACCAGTACACCGGGCATATTACCCACTAGACCACGGAGATAAACATTAAAAACAATACAATGCCAAAGAATTTTATTAAAATCAAGTACTCTTGTTAATTACTACTTATAAGATATCGGAAAATTTCCAAAATCTTTCATTAAAAATAACCTATAGGATACATCTACAGAAGCAATGAGAAATTAATCGAAGCGAAGCCATCTAGTGGCCGACGCCCGTAAGCATTTTGTTGAGAGCTTGAGTTGCTTATCTATTAACTAATTTATGTGTATCATAGATAATACATATACTACATATATACTTCATAATCTCGTTTATGTGTACAACGAATAGAGTTGTTAATCAAGTAAAACAGGCGTACTAAAACTTTATTCATCTACGCTCATTCCGTAAAAATAAACGCAGATATGGAGACCTCTTTAATTTTCGACGCCTTTTTTTCCATTAATAGTATAGATTTGTTTTTCAGATGGTCATCGCAATCATTTGTGTGCGTGACACATACATATATTTATATCTCTCTCTCCAATCGATCCCTCATTGCTGAGGATCGTGACTCCGTTTGATTCCGTCAACTAGCTGTCTCCATCGATCCCGTTCTGTAGCTTGGTGGAGTGTGTCGCTGACAGGTAATTTTAGCTCCTCCTCTATTTGATCCGACCATAAATATATATGTGTGTGTGTGTTGTGTGTTGTGTGTGTGTGTGTTGTGTGTGTGTGTGTGTGTGTGTTGTGTGTGTGGGAATCCGAACAAACCAGTCGACAGACTAAGAGACTATAAATCGAACTAAACAAAGACAAATGATAAACAATTCCACACCAAAAAATTAAGTTCTAGAATAACTTTAAACCAAAATATAAACTTGAATAAACGTCAGAACGCACATATTATTATGTTTACATGAAGCCGTGTTTCTGATTGCAGACTAATTGCGTTCTGATGAGTATGCATGAACTAATGAATGCAAAGCTCGCTGTGCGGCTGTGAACATTTAATTAGATAATTGCGTGTGTGTGTTAATACACAACCGTTACGTATTTAGTTAAGCTGTACGTACATTTGCTTAGTCGTGTACATAAAAAATATACGACCCCAAGGGAAAATGCTCCTTTTATTTGGAGTCGGTTAAAGAGTGGCCATCACTATATTTGTAGTCCTGATTTAATTATTATTTTTAATCACGACTGCCAAACGTCATATAGATATTGTGCGACAGAGATAACTCTCTATGAAAGAGAAATTAGCAAATTGTCCCCCGCCAAAAGTCGATGTGCAATATTTATTGTCAGGTACTGTACTTTATTTAATAAGGCCTGCCGTCTTGTATGGATCCGCTTGTTGGACAACTAAAGTGGCGCATGAAAGGCGATTGCATGTAGTAGTGATGCGAACGCTGCGATGGATGTGTGGAGTAATGAGAATGGATAGAATACGGAATGAATAAGTCTGAAAGTGGCACCTGTGACAGAGAAGTGCGCGTTGGGATGGTATGGACATGTGATGAGACGAAATGGAAATGAGGTTGGTAAGAAAATGTTAACTATGAATGTGGAAGGATATAGAGGAAGAGGTAGACCTAAGAAGAAATGGATGGATTGCGTGAAAGACGATATGGGTAAGAAGAGAGTGAGCGAAGAAATGGTATATGATAGAGGAGTATGGAAGGAGAAAACATGTTTCGCCGACCCCAGGTGACTGGGAGAAGGGCCGGATAATGACTGTACTTCATTTAAGGTTATGCAAAATATACTACTATTTGAATACTGCAATGTTCTTGCTAGGGCATATGTTAGCAATATCTCAGCCTGACCCCCGTGAGCTCGCCTACACATACGGTGAAGCCAGAATACCCCCTCGAGGCTATTAGTTGTAGGTGGGGAAAATTTTAGGTAGGCAAATTATGAATACCAAAACAATTTTCAAGGAAATCGTAACATCTGCGCAATCTTCATGTACATGTTAGAAAATAATTCTGATTAAATAAAAAAAGCCGAATAGTAGATATTTATTTTTTGTACATCGGAGACAGGCTTGTTACAGTATTTATCTTTCATGTTTAAATCCCCATCTAGTTCAAATACACGTGGCTAAAATATATATTTACTATTAAGAGTAAACTTAATTTTAACATTTTCAACAAAATTAATGCTGCAACAATGTTTAACATATTTTTAGAAAATTACAGAATCCAATTTAAATGTATCTGCATAGTATAGTTTTCTTGTTCAAAAAACATTCAACCACACTATTTAGTGTGATTAAAAAACTTATTAGACTTAACGTCGTCTTTGAATTAACTATTTTGTTCCGAAATTCAAATATCTTAAAACTTTTGTTGTTCCAAAATTGTGAAACTTTCTCATAATCGTCCAATTACCATTTTAATACGATTTGAAGATGAAAAATATTTGTAACAAGTCGTGTTTCTCTATTTTATATAGCACAGTTGCTCAATACTTTTTCACTTGACCTTTTAATATTTTACCTTTGTAATTACATTTTAGAGGGTCCGCTGAAACTGCGGTATTTTTGTACGTACTCTGTGACAAATGTACGCTTGCAGCGAATTAATTACTTTGTAGGTTATCCTACTGAAAGTGTTTAAAGCGTGAAAAACAACCCTGTTCGGAATCACTTAATTAATCGTCTCAATCAAGTAGATGTCTCTCTGATCTTGTACTCAGTTTTTTTTTTTTTTAGTGCCAAGATGTGTGGACGAGCTCACAGCCCACCTAGTGTTAAGTGGTTACTAGAACCCATAGACATCTACAGCGTAAATGCGCCACACACCTTGAGATATAAGTTCTAAGGTCTCAGTATAGTTACAACGGCTGCCTCACGCTTCAAACCGTAACGCATTACTGCTTCACGGCAGAAATAGGCGGGGCGGTGGTACCTACCCGTGCGGACTCACAAGAGGTCCTACCACCAGTAAAGTAGCTAAATTAAGATTGTATTTTTTACGGTTTTTACGACCCGTAGACATAATTTAAACAGTTTTTACGGTTTAATCTCTCAACGACTGACAGCAATCCGTGCCCACGAAAACTGTAAGGCTTTTGAAACGTCAGAATTAACAGAATTACAAATAAAAAAACGTGATATTAAAACTATGCATCAAGTTTTTAAAACGTGTGCCAGTTGCTTTACTCGACCTTCACGACGACCTGGACTGAGAGTCCATCAGTAAGTATCTACAGTAGGCATCAATGCGTCATTTCGATAAAGCGGCACGACACGAGAACCCTCTCATCGTGGCTGCCGGTAACTACATAGCCGATCCTGCGGACCAAATGGTAAACAGTCGACGTCGCCCAAAACACGTCATCTCGGATCCTCCCGATCCACTAACAGTGCTTTTAGATACCCCGAGCGCCGGTCATCGTTCTCGTCGAAAGCGCACTGAGTTTCTCGCCGGATCTTCTCAGTGGGTCGCGTTTCCGATCCGGTGGTAGATTCTGCGACGCACGGTTCTTGCTAGAGCTCGTGTTAGCAACATCGTCAGGTTTGAGCCCCGTGAGCTCACCTACTAGCCCGGTGACGCTGACATGGTCTCTCTAGACCATCAGCTTAGGTAGAAAAAAAAAAGTTGCTTTACCCAACGTAAAAATCATAATTTGAGCAAAGTGACTCCACTTCACGGCGTATTCCGATACATAACGAACCGCATATAACAAACGATGAATAAGCTACATTTTAATGGCACTAATAATTCGTGACAATAAGAAAAAAAAACCTTGTACATTCAAGGACCTGTATTTATTAGCTAACTATTTTCGTCGCCCATCAATAGCTCAGAGCGGTACAATGTATCAAGATAATAATATGTTTTCTGTAATTAGCGCTTCTATAATTATTTAATATGACTTTTTAGGAATAATAGATTGTTGGGGCCTCTGAATGTCTAGCTAGCGTATGGTTCGTTGGTATTAAGCTGCAGGAGTCATCGGTAAGCCCATCGTAAATGATATTATATGATGCGAATATTTAAATGAATAAGGGATACATTTTGTTTGAATATAGATATTTTTACGGGTGGTAGGGCCTCTTGTGAGTCCGCACGACTAGGTACCACCACCCCGCCTATCTCTGCCGTGAAGCAGCAATTCGTTTCGGCTTGAAGGGTGGAGTAGCCGTTGTAACTATTAGAACTCATATCTCAAGGTGGGTAGCGCATTTACGTAGTAGATATCTATGGGCTCCAGTGACCATTTAACACCAGGTGGGCTGTGAGCTCGTCCACCCATTTAAGCAATGAAAAATAATTAGTACCATATAATTTTCAAATGGTAATTTAATTTAACTTGGCATCAACATATTAGTAAAGTTCTAAAATAGCGATTAATAGTCAAAGCCGAACGCCGAGAAGAATTTCGATCGACTCTCATATAACGCACGCATATACAGTAGGTACATACCCCGTTCCCTCCTTCGGGGACACTAGCCAAGTGATTTTGCCTCCGTAATTCCATTAAACTTTGTAGTTTGTTCAATTTGCTTCGTCTGCCAACAGTTCCGGCTTCGGCAACCATCCTTTGAGATATTTGTGGGTTTGGAATGTTTATTCGGGTCGGGTTATGTACTGTGTTTGAGAGTGAAGTAGTGCCCCTTACCAAACCGGACATCCATCTTAGTTTGCTTACCGATATTTGTTAACCATCATCGGGAATGGATCGATAAACATTACCTTTGTTTAAACTAAGTTTAAGCGGCTATGCAGCTTTTTTGTTGAAAATTCGTTGTGATGTTCGATGCAGTTATGTCAAAACATTTGAGCGGTGTTCCTTTTTAGGTACTGAAACAGTTTTTCTTTGGAGATAGGTTCCAAAATCTATTAATTATATCAAGAACATATTATTAAATAATGATTGATGTTTTTGAAGTGAAATTTCTTTAGAATCGTTGTGATTTCAAACTCGATGAAACGAAACGAAAAAATAAGTCCATAGAGACACAAAAACATAAATGTATAGGATTCAGCTGGCGAAAGAATGAGATAGACAATTCACAGAGGGCGCTACCTCATTCTATAAAAGATGATTTACAACAATTATTTTTATTTAGTTTGTTATCAACATATGTCGCTGCACGTAAATTCAACAATTCCGGAATCACGGTGACGAGATGTTACACATTTTTTTTTTATGTTCTGTTTCACAAGGACAGGGGCTACACAGTTGATAGACGTTCTCGTATTTCTCTTGCTAAATCATACTTACCTGGCGTGGAGATACCGTGATCATGCAGGTGGTTCCCCCAGGGTGAGGCTGCTCCATTGCACTGCAGAGTGGTTGACCCTTGCGATTATTTTTATTTTCTTATAAGTTTCACTTCTACCGTGTGTGACTTGCACACACACACTTTTTTTCTCAGTTATTATTTTTTTTTTTATTGCTTAGGTGGGTGGACGAGCTCACAGTCCACCTGGTGTCAAGTGGTTACTGGAGCCCATAGACATCTACAACGTAAATGCGCCACCCACCTTGAGATATAAGTTCTAAGGTCTCAAGTATAGTCACAACGGCTGCCCCACCCTTCAAACCGAAACGCATTACTGCTTCACGGCAGAAATAAGCAGGGCGGTGGTACCTACCCGCGCGGACTCACAAGAGGTCCTACCACTAGTAAAAAAGTAGTATTATCTATTGTTCCGTTAAATTTAGTTTTATTTTTGCAAGATTTATTCGATTTTGTGCCTCCGACTTGTACTGAGATGATTCCAATTCAGTACCGAACAGAACCGCCATAAATAAGGATACCTTTATATTCTTATCACGGTCCGCAGCGTTCTCTATGTGCTTCAACCAAAATGTAGTACCGCTGTCTACTAATATAGTTCGTAATCTGATGAAGTCTTTGTTCTGAAAGCTTACTCGAATACAGAAAGGGATGCCCAGAATACAAACTCATTATACTGTTTGTCTTTCTTGCACGTTCTCTCAAAATGCGGAGTGCGAGTAAGATACAGAGTCAACAGCTAGCTAATAGACTTGATAGAAGTAAGTATTTATTTTGCTGAATAAACTTAGCGACATATCACTTCTGTTAGATAATGAGTTGTGATAAGATAGAACTTCTCAGGTAGGTAACTAGGTAATATTATATGGATGTTAGGTAAATAATATATTCTTTGAGGAGGGTCGAAATAAAAACTATTAATTAGCTTTTTTTTTAATTTAAATAATGATCTAGCTGTTCATGGTCTGACGCTCTTAAATTGTAATATGTAGTTTACTGTTATTTTGTAGTATGTATGTAAGTAGATACGTAGCAATTTATCGTCACAATAGTATTTTGTGTAGTGATAAGGCAACTTATCGGTAAACCGTTGGGAGTGAACGTCCAATTGAGTTATGCAATTACCCTATGGTTAATATTCGCATGCAGTTAGCAGCGATTTAAAAAGTAAATAAATACCCAACACGTATTCCCGAACAACACCCATGATGACGGAACAATGTAAGTGTAAAAATAGCTCGCTGTGTAAAATGAACCCGAAAAATTAACAAATTCACGTATGCGAGCTTGCAATATTCCTATTACTAATAGTAAATATTACATAAGTCATCCGCGACCTTTTTTTTTTTTTTTTCCTACCTATGCTGTTAGCCTAGAGTGGCTATTCCAGCGTAACCGTGACTAGTAGGTGAGCTCACGGGGCTCAAACCTAACGACAATGCTAACACGAACCCTAGCAAGAGTCGTGCTTCGCAGAATCTACCACCGGATCGGAAACGCGACCCACTGAGAAGATCCGGCGAGAAACTCAGTGGGCTGTGTCTGAGAGTTAATTTACTCGTCGAGCCCGAGTACCTAGAAGCACCGTTAGTGGATCGGGAGGATCCGAGATGACGTGTTTTGGGCGACGTCGACTGCTTTCCATTCTGTCCGCAGGATCGGGAATGAGCGCGACCAAGAAAACGGTAAAGTATCCGAAACTTTATTATAATTTTAAATAAAATCTGTACTCTGTATCTGTACTGTGAACTCACGTAGACCAATAAAAGACTTTTTGGCGGGAGCGCGTGGAGTGAAGTTGTGTGATTTGTTTTATTTTGTCTATTTAGTGTTTCTTCGGGTTTAAATGTGTAATAATGGTGGTTTATTAACCGTTTAATATCTGTGAAAGTGCACAAACGTGGGAAAATGAAACAAAAGCGCTGGACGTAACTTCTCGGGATCCTCCAAAAAGTCCACTGAAAAAATCTTAGTAAATGACCACCATTTTACTGAGATTAGATTTCATCTCATATCATCTCATTTAATTTCATCCCAGTTGATTAATGTCTCAAATTAATCATTTTCATTTCATTCCACTCCGTAACATCATTTTTCATAAAATTAAGAATATACATTAAAATAAGACATGACTTAAAGGTCTCAGTTACCAGGTCATAAAATCTCTTAACAAAAAAAAAAATAGACCAATAAAAAGAATAATATTAAAAATGAATTTATTAATATTAGTATACATTTGCGTATAAACCTATAGTAATTCTTTGATAGTAACACTATTCAACCAATAGAATAAGACCTCTTGAATACTGCGTGTTTTCTGCTCCTGCAAAATCTTCGTCTGATTTTTCTCCTTGTGTGAATGCTTTTGAATTTTTCATTACTATTCACAGTCTCCACGATGTTTATCCATTTTTGATCGAAATCTTCAGGTGGCTTATCGTTTACTAGTATTATTGGCATTATCAAGGAGTTGTTCTCAACCTCTGTTTTGATATTGCTTGATTTTAAAGGCACCGCTGCATCATTTTTGTTCGGCAATAGTTTCTCGGGATCGTCTATGGATGTCATACTATTTTCTTTACTTGAGATGACTTTTATTTCTACATTGTTTTGGTCCAGTTCAGATGTGACGTCATTATTAGCGGCTTCCTGTGCGGCCAGGGCGGCTTCCGCATCCAGAAACTGAAAGTAATTATTCATGGTTTTAATAAAAATGAAAGAAAAAGTTAAACTACTTCTTTTTGCAGTTTAGTATGCAAGAACTACAGACAAAAATGTATATCAATATTACAAAGAAACTGATAGCGGTTTTACTATCGCGTTTGAGATAATTTGTTTAGGTTGATTTCTAAACAGACACACTTTAATGTTTTTACGCTACGTAAAGATTATGAAAACTATAACAACACGGCTTGATATTATCATACACATCAATGTTTAAATATTGTCTTCTGAAAAGTTCACACTTCAAATACTATATATAATACTTCTTTTCAAGAAAACACTTTTGCGTTCTATTTTAAATTATAAATTGAAATATATTATGATGATGGGCAATAACTACTTCCGTGATGCGAATAACTTGTTCAATCTGGTGTGTTCTTAGACTTCGAAGAGTTGTAGGTATTATTTTCTACCCTATGATATGTAGGCGAAGTAAAATGTCCCTTAGAAATAAGGTGACACTCTACAAAACTTGCATACGCCCCGTCATGACCTATGCAAGTGTAGTGTTCGCTCACGCGGCCCGCACTCACTTAAAATCCTTCCAAATCATTCAATCCCGTTTTTGCAGGATAGCCGTCGGAGCCCCGTGGTTCGTCAGGAACATCGACCTCCACGACGACCTGAACTTAGAGTCCACCAGTAAGTATATGCAGTCGGCGTCGATGCGCCACTTCGATAAAGCGGCACGACACGAGAACCCTCTCATCGTGGCCGCCGGTAACTACATTCCCGATCCTGCGGACAGAATGGAAAGCAGTCGACGTCGCCCAAAACACGTCATCTCGGATCCTCCCGATCGGTACGGTGCTTTTAGGTACTTCAAGCACCGGTCACCGTTCTCGTCGATCACGTCGCTTGCGACGAAGGGCTCGACGAGTAAATTAACTCTCAGACACAGCCCACTGAGTTTCTCGCCGGATCTTCTCAGTGGGTCGCGTTTCCGATCCGGTGGTAGATTCTGCGAAGCACGGCTCTTGCTAGGGTTTGTGTTAGCAACGTCATCAGGTTTGAGCCCCGTGAGCTCACCTACAAAAGTTAGGGTTACGCTGAAATAGCCTCTCAAGGCTCTCAGCATAGGCAGGAAAAAAAAAAAAAAAAGTTATTATTTATAAACAGCCAGCATGAATATTTCCTAAATTTCAAAGTCTCGTAGCCTAAAGCCTAAGACGTCCGAAAAACTCATACTGGTGCTTAAAACCCGCAGTCGGGTACTAATTTTTGTAATGAAATACGTACTTAGCGCATTATCACAAACGTCATTATCATTATCAATTTTTTCCACAATGAAGGATTAATATTATGTATTTGTACCTTGCATTATGTATTAAACCTACAAAAATTATAATAGGAAGAGGAAAAAGTTACTTCGCATTTTTAAAAAAAAATCACAACATTTTTTAATATAGTTTATTTACATTTAACTAAAGTATGTAGGTACTTTTTTTCGATAAAGTTTTGCCATCTTGTAGGTAGGGATATGATCCCATTGCTATAGAAATTTTGAGGCTTCTAATCAAAATACCGCGACAATTGGTTTTGGCAATTCTCTCGTGATGTTATCCTGACACTGCCTAAAGAATTCTGAAGAGACCGAAACAGGTAGAAATCTGAAGGTGCAAGGTCAGGACTATACGGCGGATGCATTAACACCTCCCAGCCAAGCTCTCTTAATTTTTGCTGAGTGGCTAAAGATGTGTGAGGTCTAGCGTTATCATTATCTGTTGATTAATTCGCGTGATGACTGATGGTAGGGCGTCTTTTGCAGCCACATAGGTAAGTATTACCATCCTAACTATGTCTGCTACGAAGCAGTAATGCGTTCCGGCTTAAACCGTTCCATGGGAGCCACTGTACCATGGGAGCCACCTATGTTGTTGATTTAAATCGTCTCCGATAACCACATGAGACGAGCTGGTGGATTCGTCCACCCATAGTACAAACGTTTCCCCCCCTTTCGCATTATTGCTTCACGGCAGAAATAAGCACGGCAGGAATAGCCTACCTGATGCCTAGCACTAGTTCGAAGCAGTATTTATCCCAAAAATTATTTTAATACCCCCGATAACGTGTGCAAAAAATATCCTGATAATTTGTTTGTCGTAGCTAAGACACGAAAGCGTAGCAAAGAAACTAATTTTCGAATTTATCGTAAGATTTAATTTAATTTCTAAGCCTTAGGTGGCCCTACGACTGCGAAAATTAGGTCACCTATTAAATCCTCTAACGCCTCTCTCTAATCGAAGTGCCTTTGTTTAAACCGTAACGTGGTAATTAGAAATTTCACTGAGCATATTCGCATAACGAACTAACAAACGAATTTCCATTATGTAGTTTTAAATTTTCTATTAAAGGACTATTTTAGTGTATTGCAAACTATAGTTTCTATAAATTTATACATGCTATTACGACTACTGTTACTGTTAAATACATATCTTGGCATCAGAAGCAAAAAACTGAGATTTGTTGTTAGTTTTTTGCTATTTCTTGGGCCCGAACGTCTAGCCTAAAAATATAAAAATAATGACTAAAAATAACATTAAATTTATTTTTGGATCAATGAATGCAAACAATTTTACATCAAAGATGGTCGCTCATTACGCAATTTGTGACTAGATATCATATGTATTATATCGTCTATCCAACCACAATGATTAAAATCCTAACAAATTAAATTGTTCACTTAAAACAATTTTATTGAAGTTACAGATATCCGTGTGCTCCTGGTATTAGTATTTAGTTGACAATATATTGCCTTTTTGACATTATTCTGAAATAGAAATGTTACTCATCGAAAGCTATCTATCTATAAATTTGGGTACTTCCGGAGCCCGCAATGTAAAGCATACAAAACTTGGGGGTCAACAATAACGAGCGTACTTTAATCGCATTCATTGCGTCACGCGAATACCGCCGCCGCGCCGGCCTCACTGAGCGCACGCTGCGACTACTGACCATTGACTCTCATTGACCTTAAGGAATGTTCTAAAAACATTTTTCTTGAATTAAGTTAAATTTGTCAACCTAACGCTCTACCAAATTTATAGTATGAATTCCACATAAAATGTATTATGACGAGTGGCTGTATCGTTAGCTAAAAGTTTATTTATAAAAAGTTTCTCAACATCATCATCCGTTTAAAACAAAACATGTACGTATATTATTGTTAATAAATAATAATAGACAACGAAAATAAAACGTAACGAAAAACTGAAATTAAAATGTTTATATTTCGGTCAAAGTAAGATACTTCCAACATGCACTCCAATATTTATGAACGTTAAAATAACGATTGCATCTCACACAGACCTAGAATATAAAATTAATTCAATTGGGTAGACTATCCATAAGGCTCGTTTGAAGAAGGGTATGTCATAGCGCTCGGGAAACACCCTGGAGAAGAGTTCATTCCAAAGTCGGATGATCCGTGGCAAAAAAGTTTTCTGGAAGCGCACGGTGGATGAACCCAGTGGTTCTAGGTAGTATGGATGAACTCCGGTGGCGGGCGGTGCGATGGTAAAAACGAGATTATCAAACAATTCCTCAGAGCACTCCCCATAGAATATACGGTACAAAATACAGGGAGAACCGAAGTCCCTTCGCAGACTCATAGGTTCCAAACGATCCGTGAGAATGGTATTATCGACGATGGGAACGACCCTTTTCTGTATGAAGTCAAATAGAAGTAGTTTAAACAAGGCTTTTTAGGCAGCGGCTTGGCCCTGCCCCTGGCTTTGCTGAAGTCCATGGGCGACGGTAACCACTCACCATCAGGTGGGCCGTATGCTCGTCTGTATACAAGGGCAATAAAAAAAACGTGTGGCATTCGGAAACTGCCGCGGTAAAGCATGCATAGCATTTTTTATCAACTTATTATAATTAGACAATGATAATTTAATATTAAAACAATAATAAAACAAGACCACGCTATATTAAACAATAATAAAAGCAAAACCTTAACTGTCCCCTTCACTCTCATAAGCTAGACCCCGCGAGAGAGAAATGGGCAGACTTTTCATGATGCGCATGCAGGGTGACGTCACGCCACGCGCTTATTCACAAACACTACACAAGCGCAACGTGTGAATGTGCTGAACGCGAACTACATGGTAGACGGAGTGAGGGGTATCAGGTTTTTTTCGTTACGGAATTTCATGATTTCGGTCGCCGCGCTCAAGGCCCGCGATAAAATCTATGCAATAGCTTAAAAACAATAAGTAATTTTAATAAATATCTTCGTAAGCAAACCATAAATAGTTTCCCTAAACGCTGAGGTGTCTCGTGACTGATCCACTGTACCTGTCTATAAAAAAGGAAAGAAACCTATTTCCACGCACTGTGATTGCTATACCTGAAGCAGAAAATTTGCTCCTAGGTACATTCTCTGCTCCGAAAAGGCTCACAATATTTGTCTATCAAAACTAGTGCAGCTTATACTGGATTTTGGCCTGAACAAATTTATTTATTTATTAGTTTTGGATAGTAATGTATTAGTACATCCAAGTCGCAGTGACTGTTAGGTCTACAGTCGTTGAGACTGTCAATAACAATGACAAACGATTTGACGTTGACTCTGCAAATAAATGATCTGCGGCTTCGAAATAGGGTTCGTTACCCTCTGCGTCTATGAACTCAACAAGATAAATACATTGGTTAAAGCCCGCAAATTTTCGTGCTGATGTTTATCGGGAAGGAACATAATAAACACCCAAACGGATCCAAAAGGATTCAAAGGGATGTTTGTTATACAAGAAAAAAAATACATCAAAGTCATTCAGTTCGGAATCTGTGATGTTGTTTACGGAACGCACGTGCATTTTCGAAATCCAGTCTTGTACCATGACGTAAACCTAGCGTACGATTGGAAGGAATTTACACAGAGCAGCTTCCTATGTTTCGTATCGAATCCGAAATAAAATAAAGTATGACGTTTCAGTTTGGGCCGGCGTTCTCTCGATTCTATCAACATCGACACGTAATAAACGTCGGAGTTAAGGCTTTGTTAGTTTATCTGTGGACATAATTTATGAATGCGGCTTGTGTGTTAGATTCTGTTCTGGTAATTACGTACAGCAGGCGGTTAACTACTGCCGTTGCTATATTATTTAGTTAACAGTGATTTTTTTGACATATTTAAAATTTAATTTGTATTTGTATGTAAGAATGAGTCTGGTTTATGAAAAAAAAAAAAACGAGTTTCGGTTAAGAAGCAATGTAATATATTATTTACCAGCGCAGTACAGATGATCTCATACACGTGCTATGTGTCTGTTGACATCAAGGAAAGTACATAATATCATCTAATTACTTTTTTTTTATTTTTGCTTAGATGGGTGGACGAGCTCACAGCCCACCTAGTGTTAAGTGGTTACTGGAGCCCATAGACATCTACAACGTAAATGCGTCACCCATCTTGAGACATGAGTTCTAAGGTCTCAGTATAGTTACAACGGCTGCCCCCACCCTTCAAACCGAAACGCATTACTGCTTCACGGCAGAAATAGGCAGAGTGGTGGTATCACTTTCTAACCCAATTCTAGTTTAAAATAAAGGCATTAATAATTGCATTATTTTCCTTATCTATTCAATGCAAATTAGGATTATTTTTCGTGCACATACATTCCGTTAAAAAAGTATTGGGAATGGATGGTTTGGTTATGGTTCCAAGCGATTTTTTTTGTTTTTCTTGTTGTTATTAGATTGGTATAGCTGTCTCCCATTTTGGCGCAGAATTTCAGTTACGCCTGTCATTCAAACTAAACACAGTGTATTTTTAGTTATATCATTATGTAGTGTGAATTGCGAATTTCATAATGGATAAAAAGGTCGAACAAAAAGACTGAAATTTTGCATAACCAATGGATTTTCGTGTTTGGGGTCACTGAGAATGTTACACTTACGGTGAATCGATTTTATCAAAAACGTGTGTTTATGAGCGATATAGAGCGTTCCAAAGAGGTCGAGATGTGATGGAAGAATCGCCTTGCTCTGGCCGGCCATCATCGTCTGCAAATTAAGCTAACATCGCAAAAGTGAATGGAATAGTGACTGAAAATCCTTATTCAAGTTTGAGAGAGATAGCCGCCGATCTCTGTGTCTCACAAGTCCATCGGTACCATTTTAAATAATTACTTGGGTATAATACATGCTGCCACTCGGCATGGCAGCGGCACGTTTCGATGTTACAGAAGGCTACTCATACTAAAATACCTTTTTTTATGATTGAAGGATTACTGATGGCCCAGGTTTCACCAGGACAGGTGGGCGAGCAAAGGCTCAGCCAGGAGCTAAAATACCTGTGCGCTGATGCATTAATGACGTATGATCGACTTAAATGCATCCGTCCAGCTTTTTTTTGGCACGACATTCGATCGACAACCGCACAAAGCGCCGTTAACAATATAAACAAACAACGGACAGACAATCAAGAACCCGGTTCATGTTTTGTAATTTAACGTAATATTTTTTTTTTATTCGTGCATTCAAAATACTGACAACACATCACATTTGTAATTATAAACTTCGTAATCTGCTACATAAGAAACACATAGTATAGCTATATACGTAAAAGGTTACGGTTCATATAAGTTCTGAAATCGCACAGGTCTCGGATTAAATTAATTTTCATTAACACCTACGAAAAGTTATTTGCAGTATAAATATTTAATGCCGTATTTATCAAAAGTTTTAGAAACCCATTATTTTGTTCGTAAAGGTTATTAGTAAAGAATTATATAATGTTAGAACCGACGACGGATTAAAACGAAACTTTCGTATGAAAATTTAAGCCTTTCCTCTTTATAACATAATCCACTCACTGTATTATTGAAGCTTTTAATTAGTCTACGACTTTCTTATACCTACATTTGGGGCAGAGCGCTATTTTGTATCTTCATGGGTTGCAGATTAGAGAAATTAAGCATTACACATACTTGTAACGCTATTCGTTTACTGCTCACAAGCTTTAAACATTGTTATACCTAGTTGATGAATAATACATTGATGCCTTAATGTTCCCTTTTTTATGACTATCATAAACGATTTATTTTTACATGCATTCTATTAGCTTGACTTGTATATTACTTTGTATGTGTGTTACACATTCATGTAATCATAATATGGATAAAACAAAACCCCAGTACTGACGTAAACGCTGGTGACCGTGGGCGGCGGTGAATCACTTACTATCAGGTGACCCGTCTTGCTCGTTTGCCTCTCGTTGTTATAAAAAAACAAAACAAAAAAAAAAAAAATGTTAAATTATATAAAATCATAATATCTTGCACTGCACTAAAATTCGCATGTCAAATAATGACAAAGCATACACGCTGCTTTTAACTTACGTAATAACTCATTTTCACTATGCTTAGCGAATAAATGATTTCTTTCTTTTCCCTTCCTTCTTTCTTTCCAGTTTGGGAATTAAGATAGTACCCTGATCGAACACAGTATGTATGGTATAATAATTTTCGTTCATAAAATTATTATTGTACTTTGAGTATTCAAATTGAAACTTGTGTTACCTACATCTTCAGAGCTTACGAAGCTTAAACTTAGACGGTTAAGCGATTTACATGAATTAATGTGAACTCGTGGAAAGCTGAAAAGTACTATTCGGATTAAATTGATTCTATTTAAAACGATCTGATGATCGTATTCTTGTTAAATAAACACTAAAAATTTATATTTGTGTGTGTGCGTTTTTTAATAGAACTAGATGATGACCGAGCTTTGCTCGGTATATATATACATATTTTTTGATAACGCCATCTTGTTGTGTCTTTAAAGCAGTTGGTTGCTCTGAATTAAGAAAAATAGTATTATTATTCGCCAATATATGCCGGGAAGAGTCATAAAGATGATTATTGATAAAGTTGATTATTGAAAACACGAATAAAACAAAAATTTTTGGAAATAAATCGTAGCTAGATCGATTTATCGCCCCCGAAATCCTCTGTATACTAAATTTTATGAAAATCGTTGGAGCCGTTTCCGAGATTCAGATTATATATTGAATTACAAATACAAGAATTACGAATACAAGAATTGCCCATTTAAAGGCATAAGATAGTGCATTTTGCTCAAATAATTGATGTTTCTAAAGTAGTAGTACTAAATACAGAATTCAGCGGCAATGAAATTATTATGAAAACACAGAAAAACTAATTAAATGTGATATTTTTGTGATCTTGGTATTTGAAAATCCTAATCTTAATGTAAGTGTTTACAATAATAAAATCTAAATCATAGAAGCGAACATAGATTAGGTAAAAGAAACAGTAAGTGAAGAAACAGAAAAGTCTTACCCTATGGCACGTTGCAATGATTTATGTAGATACAACCTAAGGTGTTGAAGTCATCGTAAATATCATGCCAAATCCCTATGCAACATGATAAGGATGTGAGATAATGGCAAAGAGAACAAGAAACAACTTAGAAGGTGTAATTGTAATATTTTCATTTTTTTTATTGTATAGTTGGGTAAACAATCTCACTTTCGTAAGTGCTCGGTGTTAAATTTAAGAAAAAAAAATAGCGTGTTTCCTTCCACCCATCTTTAGTCTATTTACTTATCAAGTACCTACTTGTGTGGGTACATAATAGGCCACATCAACAGTAATTATGCATATATATATTTTTATGGGAATTTTTTTAGTCGATATTACCCTATTATCATGGAAGTATTTCACTAACGAACATAAAGTATATATATTTCCTTAGAAGATAGTCGCTTCGCTTGATTCAGATACCAGACGTCATATCCTATAATCAAAGATTACCGGTAGCCGTGGCGCTTAAATTAAATACGTCAGAGCCACAAATTCGATAAACAAAAAAACATCAATCAAACCCTATTCGTGTTTGCAAAATCAATCATACGCAGGTTTCAAAATCATGTTTGCCCTTGAAATAATCGAATAGGCAACATCATAATCGACTTCAACGCCTCAAATCATAAACAGACTGTCATAGAAGCATCCGTCGCTACGTGCCGGTTGAATGTTTACATTTCATTAAGTGTGCAGACCCCCTTATGACTCAGCGAACGCGATGCGCGATGTTTACAGCGTGAATTTCTTACAGCCCTGTAGTAGTACAACTTTGATGTTTGTTTCCCACGTAATCATCAAATTGAATCGAAGCCGGCTTGAGCATAAAATCGGTGATAGGAATTGCCTACGAATCGTCCATTCTTTATCCGGGTGTCGTGGCTGGTGAGATACAACAGGTACACGCGTAAATTTTCAACGAAAATAATTTATCTCTTGTCGGGCGTATTTTACCATTAAGTGATGTTTCATTGACATTAAATTCATTTGTCTTCCCGCGTTGATATGTATTGCAGATCCCGTTTAGACTGATGATAACGGTTTGTTAACTAAATGCGAAAGTAACGGGCAATTGAAAATATTTTACATGGTGTTTATTGTAATATATTGTGTTAATTAACATTGACTGCCTACACACAACACGCTTTCTCTAGCTTTAATTTTTAAACCGCTATTTCTCGTAATTTACGAGCAAAACTTCTGTTTTTATTAACCACTAGCGACCCGCCCTCGCGTCGGTTCGGGAACTGTAATTTATTATTGATCATATTCTTTTATACAAATCTGGTCCTGACAGTAACAAACACAAAAGAAAGAACGTAACCAACTAAAAATCTAATCTTCCTCTTCTTATATTAACGATTCACATTGTTCACTAATAGATATATGCTGTCACGGGCTTTTTTGTAGGACTATTTGAGATAAACATTTCCATTTTATAGGTATATTATATACGTGTAACTCCAACGGTTTTTGTGGCACACGCAAAAATAGGTCGCAGATGGCAGTTTTTTTTTCTTCTCACTGGACACTTTTCGTTATATTTTGGGTAATTCACACTATATTTTTTTTAAATTACAGCCTATTTGCTATTCTGATGTGTAAGCTTAGTGACATATGTATTTATTTATATCGAATCCACAGCCTAAAAAATAAGTTTCAAGCTTTTAGCTCTAAATATGAAGATACAATCCCTCCCCCCCTATTCATCCCCCCTTTCAACCCTTTTCGAATTAAAAAGTAGTCTAACTATGTCCTTTCTCGCGCTCTTGTCTATCTGTGTACCAAATTTCATTTAAATCGGTTCAATAGTTTTAGCGTGAAAGCGCGACAGACAGGCAGTTACTTTCACATTTATAATACTAAGTAAGTATGGACATGGATATTTATTTTTTACTTATTATATTTACAACATATTAAATTTACTCCTTTAACACAATAAATACTATGATATGGATCAATAATAAATACTTAATATCTTTTTTGTCGCTGTTTGGTCTAAAGCATCTTTTTTAAATATCTTTGGACACTAAAATTAGCCAGATGGTGGTGTTTTCCTAATAAAGTTTATATTAAATGTCCCCGGCATTGGTAAAGTCCATGGGTGACGGTAACTACTCACCATTAGGTGTACCGTATGCTCGTCTGCTACAAGGGCAATAAAAATGATAATTAATCATTTTAATTCGAATAAAACTAATGAATGACATGAAATGTTTTTATGCTTACAATTATTATTTTCCTGTTATTTGTTTCATTATGCAAAATATTTATGTTATTTTTTGGTATAAAATAATTTACAAATAAGTTAAGCTAAATAAGTTATTAGAAAGAGAAGGCTTAGTGAATTTTATGCTCTTTTGCAGTCTAATTTAGCATATCATAAGATTGTATGTAACAGAAAAAAATACGAAGATTTGAAGTTATTTTGGGGATTTGTTTTACAATAAACTTCCAGAATGTTCCTTAAATCCTGGTCGAAATCACCGATTGAAGAATCAATTAAACGAGTTTACATGGTTAAGATAGCGTCATAATGAATTCAGTGGATAGCTGCGTGCTGGTTCGTGACTCAGAATAGATGCTAATTATCCTGGAGAGTAATTTTAAAACGCATTTTTTATACATGTTAGCGTCTAAAATCTTCATGCTTCGGCCGTTAAATTTGATCTTTGTACTAAAATGCTATGCGGTCAATGAATCGTTTTTTAATTGCTTCGATGGATTGACAAGCTGACGGCCCACCTGGCGTTAAGTGGTTACCGGAGCCCATAGACATTACAACGTAAATGCCGTCACCCACCTTGAAACATGAGTTCCAAGTCTCAGCTTTTACAGTAACCAGCCATGAAACCAGTTATTATATTATTACCTAATAAGTAAATTTTCATACGCATTTCCTACGATTTTCATAAGTCGTGTACATAATTAAAACTATTTTTATGACTCGTCGGACAGTTGTCCGTGAGCACAAAAACTGTAAAGTATTTGAAACGTCAGAAATATTATAATTACACTAGAAAACGTGATATTGAGTTAATGAGTTATTCAACTATTTATCGCGTACGTACTTAATGCAAATTTAAGACATATATGGTTTTCTCATGGATACCATTATCAGAACTAAATTGAAATCGGACAACAAGGGAAGCGTCAGCTTTCTAATAAAAAAAGAATCATCAAAATCGATTCACCCAGTCAAAAGTTATGACGTAACAAACATTAAAAAAAAAACATACAGTCGAATTGAGAACCTCCTCTTTTTTCGAAGTCGGTTAAAAAGTGCCTTTAATTTAGTAACTTCATTACATCAAAAGTAATATGCTTGAAAAATCCAATATCACGTAAATGTTATACGTTTTTTCTTACGTATCATGACTTATAGGTACATGTATTTGTAAATCATCAAATCCATTAAATCGACTGAAAGCTACTTCGTTTTCGCGGCCACAAATCTGTTAGATATTGTAGGACTAACCTAAATCATATCTACGACTCATAAAACCGTAAATAAATGTTTTAGAGCATATATGATAATTAATTGAATCACATATGTTTGCTTCGTGTTACGCTGCTTGTACTGAAAGTACCAGTGAAACTACGGCTTCTGGGTAATACTGAAACGTTTTTAATACACCCATCAACTAATACACTATCCAACAACCCGCGCTCCGGAAATATCCGACTGCACTTAGTCTATAAAACTTATTTCCTCGCTGAGTGGAGAGTGGATATTTTATTTCGTTCGATCTATCTCTATGCTGCAAAACCATTTCTTTATATATTTTTGCTATAAATTAATAAATGGAAGAATTTGGAACCTCTAAGCAAAGAAGTTTTTTTGTTTAACCAATTACTTTACAAATAAAAGTAATTATTATTAAATACGAGAAAGTATTAAAATATTTGTTCATAGACAGGGACGTATAGGAATTGTACCGATTTTTATGTAAAATATTCCGGAATGTAATCGGAACATTAATGTGCTCACTGTTATTTCTTTCGTTAAAATCATTGAAAATAGTTAACTACAGGGCCGAATTTAAGGGAGGGCAACCGGGGGTTCCACAAACGGAGGGGCATCACAAAAGAGATTAAAAAAAATTATTTCTAATTCCGACAAGTAAACACCTTTTCCTTCTACTTCGATATTATTTTTTTCGCTGCTTCACTTAACGATAACGTTAACACTAAAATTTTATTTCAGACTAGCGGCCCGCTCCGTCTCCGCTCGGGTCTTTAACAAAAATTTCAACGATATTTGACGATGTTTTTTTTTAATAAATTACTCTTATTGAGGCATAACTATAATAGTTAGACACATGCTGTCGCGACACTTTTTGTAAATAATAATGTGTTCTACAAAGCCGTAGTACATTATTTTATTCTATCGTCAATAGTTTTCGCAGGGTACGCGATGTAAAGAATATATTAGGCAATTTTCTTACACCTTGGGTTACATTATTGGAGTTTTAGTAAGGATCCCTAATTTTATTCAAAAAAGATTATAGCCTATGTCACTCGGGAATAGTGTAGCTTCCAAACAGTGACATAATTTTTCAAATCGGTTCAGTAGTTTCGGAGCCTATTCAATACAAACAAACAAACAAATCTTTTCTCTTTATAATAATACTAGCGACCCGCCCTCGCTTCGCTTCGGAAACATTAAAACACACATGAAACCAAAAAAAAAAAATTTAAAAAAAATAAAAAAAAGTAGCCTATGTTCATCAGGGACAATGACGGCTTCTAATGTAAAAAGAATTTTTCAAATCGGTTAAGTAGTTTCGGAGCCTATTCGAAACAAACAAACAAACAAATCTTTCCTCTTTATAATATTAGTATAGATTTCAGATTTCAGATAATTCTTGTCTCGTTTCGTGATTTCGTCAAGTTCGTTTATGTAAATAAACCACAATCATCATTAAACGAATTACACTTTAAATTTCAAGGTTCACCAAATTTATTAAGTCGAGGTATGTATCACCCAGTTATCGCAAACCCAAAGTTAATTTTGTTAAACCTTGGACTTCCTGTCAATTCTAGCCGCAAAGCTATACAATTGAAACTTTGATCTCATTTCAAGCTGAGCAGGTATTCAGATTTGCTCTTCGAAGAAATGAAAGTTAAATTTTATGTAAAGACTAGCGACCCGCCGTCGCTTCGCTTCGGAAACTGTGATTTATTATTGATTTCTCCACTATTTAATGGATGTTATTATAGAGATAAACCTTCCTCTTCAATCACTCTATCTATTAAAAAAAACCGCATCAAAATCCGTTGCGTAGTTTTAAAGATTTATGCATGCATCGGGATATAGGGACAGAGAAAGCGACTTTGTTTTATACTATGAAGTGATACCTTATGTTTGTCCCTTGAAGCTGTAAACAACACCCACGCGACGTACACGAACATTATGAGCGCCGGGACCACCAGACTGGCCACCACAGGTATGCGACGGACCCAGGCGTGGTAAAACGCCAATATGAAGAGGAGTATGCCCACGAGGATCGCTATATACCTCCCCGTCCGTCGACGCTCTTCCTGCAACCATAGAATTGTTCATTGCTATTTTAACGTACCAGACATAAGTAGGGCGGCTCAAATAGCTTAACTGTACTCCATACTGAAATGTAGCAAGTAGAAGAATAAGAAGATGAAGAACTACGAGGAAAATGAACACATGAATTCATATAAGAACATCAGACAATAATAAAAGTGTTTCGAGTTAGGCGAAATCGGTATATGGTAATGTACTTGTGGTAGGACCTCTTGTACCGGTGGTAGGACCTCTTGCATTGGTGGTAGGGCCTCTTGTACTGGTGGTAGGACCTCTTGTGAGTCCGCACGGGTACCACCACCACGCCTATCTCTACCGTGAAGCTGTAAAGCGTTTCGGCTTGAAGGGTGGAGCAGCCGTTATATAATAACTATACTGAGATTTTAGATCTTATATCTCAAGGTGTGTAGCGCATTTACGTTGTAGATGTCTATGGGCTCCAGTAACCACTTAACACCAGGTGGGCTGTGAGCTCGTCCACCCATTTAAGAAATAAAAAAATAAAATAAAATGAAAGCTTGAAACAACTGGTATTATGCGATTAGTGACATTACGATGCTAAGACCGCCACCCAACTTCACACGTGAAGCTTAACCCTTTGACTGCCGTGTAGATCAGCGGGGCCTTACGCGGCACATTAGAGCATAATTATGTCGATTTCTGTTACTAAGGCGCTAAAATATCTAGCAGACTCTAAGAATAACGAATCCGAACGATACTGTGATTAATTTATTTCTAAGAGACCCTAAAAGACAAAAAATACATTAACAAACAAAAGAAAGCAAAATTAGGCAATCCTGAACCTACATAGCAGTTGAAGGGTTAAGTCTCAACTGTACTAAATTTCGACTGGCTTACAAACTCGTATGAAGTCGTCGTAGCCTTTTTTTTCCTAACAAACAAAACGTGCGGTGTGGTACGTATTAAGAGATACGGTGATGTCAGTGTTAATTCCAGACGGATAGGCTAGTAAGAAATACGGACTTAATACGTGTTAATGAACAAGTCTTTAGCCTTAAGTCTCAAGACGAGTGGCGGCATTCACGCCGTGATCTACAGGATCCGGCAACTACTTAATATCAGGTAGGCTATGAGTCCTTTAAGCCATATACGCAATAACACAAATATGAGGAACTCTAAATCAGAGCACATCGCTGAAACAGAGGTGGACGGGCTCTACACGTGTTAGAAACCACTAACTGAGATCTATTAATTATAATTATTATGAAGGAAATGTCTTGAAGTCGTCGTGGCCTAAAGGATAAGACGTCCGGTGCATTCGTATGCAGCGATGCACCGGTGTTCGAATCCCGCAGGCGATTACCAATTTTTCTGATGAAATACGTACTTAACAAATGTTCACGATTGATTTCCACGGTGAAGGAATAACATCGTGTAATTAAAACCAAACCCGCAAAATTATAATTTGCGTACTCACTGGTGGTAGGACCTTTTATGAGTCCGCACGGGTAGGTACTACCACCCCGCCTATTTCTGCCGTGAAGCAGTAATGCGTTTCGGCTTGAAGGGTGGGGCAGCCGTTGTAACTATACTGAGACCTTAGAACTTATATCTCAAGGTAGGTGGCGCATTTACGTTGTAGATGTCTATGGGCTCCAGTAACTACTTAAAACCAGGTGGGCTGTGAGCTCGTCCACCGACCTAGCAATAAAAAAAAAAAAAAAAAAACATGGGGAGATTTAAGAGAGGCCTATACCTAACGCTGGACGTCAGAGCTAATATACCTATATAGATAGGAAATAATTAAAGCATTGTTTTTTAATCTGCGCTGAGTGACGCGTTATCCGGTCTATACAGTACATAGATGCAACATCACTCGCGATTTTGAAGTCGTCGTGGCCTAAAGGATAAGACGTCCGGTGCATTCGTTGTTGCGATGCACCGGTGTTCGAATCCCGCAGGCGGGTACCAATTTTTCTAATGAAATACGTACTTAACAAATGTTCACGATTGACTTCCACGGTGAAGGAATAACATCGTGTAATAAAAGTCAAAAACCCGCAAAATTATAATTTGCGTAATCACTGGTGGTAGGACCTCTTGTGAGTCCGCACGGGTAGGTACCACCGCCCTGCCTATTTCTGCCGTGAAGCAGTAATGCGTTTCGGTTTGAAGGGTGGGGTAGCCGCTGTAACTATACTGAGACCTTAGAACTTATATCTCAAGATGGGTGGGGCATTTACGTTGTAGATGTCTATGGGCTCCAGTAACCACTTAACACCAGGTGGGCTGTGGGCTCGTCCACCCATCTAACATATAAAAAAAAAAAAAAAGATTTTACGAATCGAATTTGTATTTTTTTTCTAATCTTACGCTTTCAATGTTTGTTATTCGATTTATGAAATTTCATTATGGCAATGTGACAGACAATTCTTAACAAGTCAGTCGATTTGTAATCCAATATTTACACAAACACGTCTAAACATCACGGATTCATTTCTTGTGAAAACAAACTAGAATCTCGTGCGATTGCCGGTTAGTTCAGAAGAGATGTACGTATTCTGTTCGTTGTATTTTTACATTTTAAAATGCCACTAACTTTAACTAGTGGTTTCGCTCACGTTTAATACAAAAAACAAAATCCTTCGAAACAACGCTTATATACGTATAGACACAATATTTTCTTACCACCTGACAATTTTCATAATGATTGGTTTTATAGTTAAGACATGACAACGCAACAAACAAACTCATATTCTCATTTATAATAAACACGTGGATCAGTGGATTACTCGAGCTTAAATATTATATTGTGGACCTGAGTTTTTAGTACGAAACTGTCTATTTCAAACCGATGTATTCATTCATGAGTTCTGACAACAGATAATACACAAATAGTTGAGATTTCAACCTCGTTCCAACTCCATACAAATTTGAGTTAACTTTTACGCCATCGAGAACGTTAAAAAATACGCACTAAGCACACTGATCGTCGGTATTTGCGATTTATGTTTTGTCTCTGGTCTCCAGACCCACTTGCTACCATAAAAGCTGAGTACTCGCCTACTCTTCTAAGGCAAAACTTAGTTCTACAAAGTTTCTACAAAATGAAAACGGAATGCATATTTATGTAATTAATTTTCAAAGACATCACTAATAACAATTTCACAATATAATCTATCTATATTTTTTATAATCTTTAAACAGTTTCTTGAGTAAATTCTGACGTGACTTTTTGGCGGGAACGCAAGGAGTGAAGTTGTGTGATTTGTTTAATTTTGTCTATTTAGTGGTTCTTCGGGTTTAAATGTGTAATAATGGTGGTTTATTAACTGTTTAATATCTGTGAAAGTGCACAAATGTGGGAAAATGAAACAGAGCCGCTGGACGTAACTTCTCGGGATCCTCCAAAAAGTGCACTGAAAAAATCGTAGTAAATGACCACCATTTTACTGAGATTAAATTTCATCCCATATCATCTCAATTCATTTCATTTAATTTCATCCCAGCTGATTAGTGTCTCAAACTAATCATCTTCATTTCATTTCACTCAATAATATCATTATTCATAAAAATATGAATAATATAAATTTAAATAAGACATTAAAGGTTGCAGTTACCAGGTCATAAAATCTCTTAAAAAAAATCTGACGTGTCGGATAAAGCATTCTAAGTAATTACTGTCTACGGCTCGTGAGAAACAAAGATAAAATAGTTCCTGTTGTAATTCCCTAGTGATGAACTATGTTTAAAATACAGCAACGGAATAGCACGCATAAAAATTCATCGTATTTTTGTTTAAAATAAATTATATTGAAAGGTCAGACTGGTAAATAATACCATCAAATCCCTCCTTATATTGTACATAGGAAGGGTGGAAAGGGTATTTAGTTTAAGCGAAATTTCGCTTAAAGATTTGAAGAGATTTTTTCCAAATTTAATACTTTAAATGGCTCTTTAGATTCATTGGCGAAGCAATTGCTCTTGAGTTGTTAGGTCTCCTTCGAAGGCGCTCTGGCAGTTGTTAGCAAATCCCACCCCTCCTGGCTGAGCCTTTGCTCGCTCACCTGTCCTGGTGAAACTGGAAAGGCCTTCGGGCCACCAGTAATCTTTCAATCATAAAAAAAAAAACTTGAAATATTAACACAATTAAATAATAGCAGACTAGAAACGCGGTGATCTCAGAGATGCATGCGTACGATCGCAATGGTGCCTACAAAGAGAATGCCTTCTCTCTCAAATGACTGCTAGTCATCCTACCGTCATAGGCTAATTCCCCCACACAACGTGGTCTCGCCTTGTCGCGGCGGTGGGGCTTAAGTGTGCACCCCGATACCGTGGAGCAGCATTGTCTGCAGAGGGGTGCCGCGAACTAAGAATACTGCACACGGTGTTCCCTTTTCCCACCTTTGCTGGACAAAGGGTGCGTGAAGCGGGAGAAGGCTCCCTTCTGGAGACCTTTTGGAGGCTAGGCCATGTCCCCGGCAGCTCTTTGACTGCTAAAGGGGAAGGCCCTCCAGAGGAGGGTACCGGTACGCCGGCGTGGCCACGTCGTGGTCAGACGTGTGGGTCTGTCAGTAATGGTAGAACCCACGTGGATGAGAAGTGAACCGGAGGGCACTCCCTTCCGGTCGCTGGCTGCCATGTCCCCGGCTGCCTCTTGGCGGCTACAGGGGAAGGCCCTCCAGAGGGGGGTACCGGTTTACCGGCGTGGCTTCGTAGAAGCATACCGTAATCCCTACTGAGTAGGGGACCGGGGCCGCTGCCTAGCAGGGGCCGCGAGGATGTGTACCTCTATAAAAAATGCCCTAATCTTAAGCTTGTGACGTGCCCGGTGATGAGATGAGTGGCTGGAGGGAGTCCAGTCGTAAGGGCCATCCCAGGGGACCGACCCCTGGTTAAATAACAAAGGACCAAAAAATGATGGCAAACTTAAAAATAAAATTACCCCAGGAGGGTACCACCCTAGGTGGAGAATCCCTCCGTGCTTCCACCTCGGTGGGAGCATGCTGCCCCGCGTATTCTGGGGGGGGCAAAGCATGCCACGATGAAGGGGGCTGTGCGACGGGCAGCGGAAAACCCGTCGAACCGAGGTGTGACAGCGCTGGCTCGACGCGCTCTGCGCTCGTCAGCGAAGGCGAGGCGGCTGGTCCGAAAGGGACAACCGCCAAGAAGATTAGGCGGAAGAGGAAGTCTTGGCGAGCTTCCTCTCGTGAGGGGGTAGGGGAACCAGCGTCATCCTCTGGCGCAGATGCCCCGCCGGAAAAGGTGTTGGTAGTCTCCGATGCAGCCTCTGCTGCGGAGGAGATGCCGCCCCCTAGAGGGAGGCCCGCCCGGAAAAGGGGCGCGCCGTCACCGGCGCCATCATCATTGTCAATGTCTGTCGCCTCGTTGGATGGACAGACGACAGAGGAAGAAGAGAGCGGCCTTCAGGATCCTGCCATGGTCATAGACAGGGCCATGAAGACCGTGAAATCATACGCGGCCAATGGCACCAAGACCAAAGCCGCTGGTCGTAAACTGCGAGAAGTGGTCTCGCAGGTCTCGAAAGTTCTGCCATCAGTTGCTTCTGCCAATGACCAGGTGGTACAGCTGATGGCGGAGAATTCGAGACTTCGAGCACAGCTCCAAGCTCGGCAACGGCCCGATGATGGAGCAGCGACGTCCTGGGTCGCTGGAGCCCCTCGGAGCTCCCGTCTCCCGGCGCTGACTGGTGATCAGTGGCCTGTGCTGCCACCACCGCGTGCGGCACAGGAGCGTCCGCGTCTCCCGTCACCGCGCTCTAGAGAGACGACCGCCGCCGCGCGGCAGCAAGCACTCGCGGGGCCACGGATGCTGGCTCCGCCAGAACCGAAGACCTTCAGCCTGGACGAGGTCATCAACCGCACCGTCCAGGCTGTAGTAGAAAAGCTGGGCGGGAGGCTAGCGGCTCTCGAGGCGAGAGTGACTGTTTCGGCCGACGTTAGGCAACCGGCGGTGACGCCGGTGAAGCCTCCATCACAAGCACCCCAGTCCCGTCCGCTGCCTCCGCCCCCGTCAGACATGGACGAGGGGTGGAATGTGGTGGCCCGGCGGGGTGCCAAAAAGGCCTCACTGGCAGCTCCCCAAATGGGTAGAGCGCCAGTGGCCATGGCGGCTCAGGCTGCACCCCAACAGGGTCGAGCACCTGTAGCCGCCAAGAAAAACAAAAAAACAAAAAAAGGGAAGAAGTCGTCGCGGGCGCCGCGATCAGCGGCAGTGGTTCTAACTTTACTGCCTGCCGCTGAGGCCAAGGGCATCACATATAATGATGTGATGGCCCGGGCGCGTGAAGCCGTCAACCTGGACGAGATTGGGGCGGAGGAGGGCCTCCGCAGCAGGCAGACGGCCAATGGGGCCAAGCTGTTAGAGTGTCCCGGTGCCGATAGTTCCGGCATCGCGGAGCGTCTGGCGGCGAAGCTCCGTATGGTCTTGCCTGAGGAGGAGGTGCGGGTGCACAGGCCGGTAAAAATGGCGGAATTAAGAGTGACCGGCCTGGACGACTGCACCACCAGGGATGAGGTGAGAGCGGCCGTCGCTACCCAGGGCAACTGTGCACCGGAGAATGTAACCGTGGGTGAGCTGCGCCGTGGTTATAACGGGGCCAGCTCAGTGTGGGTGCGTTGCCCGTTAGAGACGGCTGCCTCCCTGGCTGCTCCTCCGCCCGGGGGACCGTCGGGGAATCCAGGCAGGCTGCGCGTGGGCTGGATAGCGGCCCACGTGCGCCTGCTTGAACCATGCGCCTGGCGATGCCTCCGGTGCTTTAGCACCGGACACGGTCTCGCCAGGTGCACTAGCTCGATTGACCGCAGCGGTCTGTGTTTCCGCTGCGGCCAGCCGGGCCATGAAGCGGCGTCCTACGCGGCCGCCCCACACTGCGCTCTGTGCGCTGCGGCTGGGCGCGGGGCTAACCACCGGGCGGGAGGAAAGGCGTGCCTCCCGTCCGGTGATAACACCGAACGCAACCGGCACCGGAAGTTAAAGCGCCGGCAGAGGAAAAAGTTGGCCAGAGGAGCACTGGCCAACGCTGTAATCCCCGCTGCGGCACCGGTGCCGGAGGGTGGGGGCAGCGGTGAAGGGGAGGGAGCGATGGGTGTGGTCCAACAGTAATGGACCGCACCTATCGCTTCCTCCAAGGAAACCTGAACCACTCCGCCAGAGCTCAGGACATGCTGTCTCAGAGTATGGCGGAGTGGTCTATAGATGTGGCTGTGGTCGCCGAGCCATATTTCGTTCCCCCGGCAAATGATTGCTGGTTCGGGGACGATGGCGGCCTGGCGGCCATAGCCATAAGAAGAGACGCGGCGATCCCCCCCCTGGCGATGGTGACCAGGGGCCAAGGGTTCGTCGCGGTGCAGTTGGAAGGGACCGTCGTGATCGGGGCGTACTTCTCTCCGAACAGGCCTACTGTCGAGTTCGGGCATTTCCTGGGCGGGATCGGGGCGATTGCTCGCCGCCTCGCTCCCCGTCCAGTGATTCTCGCGGGGGATCTCAATGCGAAGTCTGTCGCATGGGGCTCCCCCCGCTCGGACGCTCGTGGTAGGCTACTGGAGAGGTGGGTGAACGCGGCCGGCCTCTGTTTGTTGAATAGAGGTTCGGTTGCGACCTGCGTGCGGTGGCAGGGTGAGTCTATTGTGGACGTTACGTTCGCGAGCCCAGCCATCGCACGCCGTATCTGCGACTGGAAGGTTTTGGAGGGGGCGGAGACGCTGTCAGATCACCGATATATTCGGTTTGATCTCTCCGCCCGCTCCGCAGTCGCGGACGTCCACGGGGACCACCCCCGTAGTGCGTCCCGGTCATTCCCCAAGTGGGCACTGAAGCGCTTGAATAAGGAGCTCCTGATGGAGGCCTCTATGGTGGCGGCGTGGGCGCCCATGCGTCCACACCCGGTCGAGGTCGAGGGTGAGGTAGGGTGGTTCCGGGACACGATGCGTCGCATTTGTGATGCGTCGATGCCCCGGATCGGCCCTCGACTTCCTAATCGCCAGGCGTACTGGTGGTCGCCCGAAATTGCGCAACTCCGCGTGGAGTGCGTTCGGGCGAGGCGCGAGTGCGCCAGGCATCGCCGCCGCCGCCTGCCGCAGCGCAACGATCCGATTGCGTTCGCGGCAGCAGAGGCCCGGCTGCACGGCGCATTCCGCGTCGCGCAGAGGGCATTGCAGCTGGCCATCAGAAGAGCCAAGAACCAACACATGGAGGGTCTCTTGGAGACGCTGGATGAAGATCCGTGGGGGCGGCCCTATCATATGGTGCGCAATAAAATGCGCCCATGGGCCCCCCCGATCACGGAGCGTCTCCAGCCTCAGCAGCTGCGGGACATCGTCTCGGTGCTTTTCCCGCAGGAGCGGGAGGGATTTGTCGCTCCCGCTATGGACGCGCCGCCGGACTACGACGGCGAAGTCCCTGCTGAGGTGCCCCATATAACGGGGGCGGAGCTCCGTGTGGCCGTTCGCAAAATGTGCGCGAAGGACACTGCACCCGGCCCGGATGGCGTCCATGGCCGGGTTTGGGCCTTGGCTCTTGGTGCCCTAGGGGACCGACTCTTGAGACTTTACAACTCCTGCCTCGAGTCGGGACGGTTTCCTTCATCGTGGAGGACGGGCAGACTCGTGCTGTTGAGAAAGGAGGGGCGCCCGGCGGATACTGCCGCCGGGTACCGTCCCATCGTGTTGCTGGATGAGGTGGGCAAGCTGCTGGAACGCATTTTGGCAGCCCGCATCATCCAGCATCTGGTCGGGGTGGGACCCGATCTGTCGGCGGAGCAGTATGGCTTCCGAGAGGGCCGCTCAACGGTAGACGCGATCCTTCGCGTGCGGGCCCTCTCGGAGGAGGCCGTCTCCAGGGGTGGGGTGGCTTTGGCGGTGTCGCTCGATATCGCCAATGCGTTTAACACCCTGCCCTGGTCCGTGATAGGGGGGGCGCTGGAACGACATAGAGTGCCCCCCTACCTTCGCCGGCTGGTGGGTTCCTACTTAGAGGACAGATCGGTCACGTGTACCGGACACGGTGGGATCCTGCACCGGTTCCCGGTCGTGCGCGGTGTTCCACAGGGGTCGGTGCTCGGCCCCCTTTTGTGGAATATCGGGTATGACTGGGTGCTGAGAGGTGCCCTCCTCCCGGGCCTGAGCGTAATCTGTTACGCGGACGACACGTTGGTCGTGGCCCGGGGGGGGAGTTTTGCTGAGTCTGCCCGTCTTGCTACGGCTGGGGTGGCGCATGTCGTCGGCAAAATTAGGAGATTGGGCCTCGACGTGGCGCTCAGTAAATCCGAGGCCATGTGGTTCCACAGGCCCCGGAGAGTGCCACCTGTCGATGCCCATATCGTGGTTGGAGGCGTCCGTATCGGGGTCGGGGTGCAGTTGAAGTACCTCGGCCTCATTCTGGACAGTCGTTGGACCTTCCGTGCTCATTTTCAGAACCTGGTCCCTCGTTTGTTGGGGGTGGCCGGCGCGCTAAGCCGGCTTCTGCCCAACGTCGGGGGGCCTGACCAGGTGACGCGCCGTCTCTATACGGGGGTGGTGCGATCAATGGCCCTATACGGGGCGCCCGTGTGGGGCCAGTCCCTGGCCGTGGGGGTGGCGAAGCTGCTGCAACGGCCGCAACGCACCATCGCGGTCAGGGTCATCCGTGGTTATCGCACCATCTCCTTTGAGGCGGCGTGTGTACTGGCTGGGACGCCGCCTTGGGTTCTGGAAGCGGAGGCGCTCGCCGCTGACTATAAGTGGCGGGCTGAACTTCGTGCCCGAGGCGTGGCGCGTCCCAGCCCCAGTGTGGTCAGAGCGCGGAGGGCCCAATCTCGGCGGTCCGTGCTGGAGTCATGGTCCAGACGGCTGGCTGATCCTTCGGCTGGTCGTAGGACCGTCGAGGCGATTCGCCCGGTCCTTGTAGATTGGGTGAATCGTGACAGAGGACGCCTCACTTTCCGGCTCACGCAGGTGCTCACTGGGCATGGTTGTTTCGGTGAGTTCCTGCACCGGATCACAGCCGAGCCGACGGCAGAGTGGCACCATTGTGGTTGCGACTTGGACACGGCAGAGCATACGCTCGTCGCCTGCCCCGCATGGGAGGGGTGGCGCCGTGTCCTCGTCGCAAAAATAGGAACCGACTTGTCGTTGCTGAGTGTTGTGGCATCGATGCTCGGCGACGACGAGTCGTGGAAGGCGATGCTCGACTTCTGCGAGTGCACCATCTCGCAGAAGGAGGCGGCGGGGCGCGTGAGAGACGCACAATCCCGCCGCCGTCGAGCGGGGGCCAGGGAGGCGGATCTCGCCCAAGCCCTGGCCCTCTAAGTGTTTCGGGTCCCCCTCACATGTCGGTCTGGGGACCGGCGAGGGGGGCCTAAGAAGACGACGTGCAAGCTGCTCTGCACGCGTTTTACGCAAGAGTATCCGGGTGATGGAAAGCCGGCTATCCTCGACCCACGCTGGTTCTGGCCCAGCGGGGTATTCCGTAGGGTAACCCACTCTAACCGGCGCCATCTAGGCGGGCTTCGGACAGTCTGCCGACCGAGAGGGCTGGTAGTCGTGGCGCCGACGACCGCCAGTCCGGCGTCCCGAGGGGGAGGGTGATGGGAGAGATGTGCTCCGCACTAAACGCTTCACTTTCCCCCCTTTGCCTTGTCATGAGTTCTGTCTCATGCGAGGTTTGGACGTTGGTTGTTGAGCGACAGGAGGTTTTAGTCAGTTCGACTCTGACATACCCCGCCCAGTATCCCCAGAAAAGGGCGGAAGTCCGGCGATTTCCTCCTGACCAAAAAAAAAAAAAAGGCTAATTCTTAAAAAAAAATTTTAAGGAATTTAATGACCTGGTAACTAAAACCATTACATGATGTCTTATTTTAATTTATATTCTTACTTTTATGAAAAATTATAATATGGAGTGAAATGAAATGAAGATGATTAATTTGAGACGTTAATCTACTGGGATGAAATTAATGAGATGAGATGATATTGGATGAAATAAATATAATCTCAGTAAAATGGTGGTAATTTACTGAGATTTTTTCTGTGGACTTTTTGGAGGATCTCGAGAAGCTACGTCCAGCGACTTTGTTTCATTTTCTCACATTTGTGCACTTTCAAAGATATTAAACAGTTAATAAACCACCGTTATTACTGCGGAATTCGAACACCGTTGCATCGCTATATACGAATGCACCGGACGTCTTATCCTTTAGGCCACGACGACTTCAAAATCGCAACACCGTCTCCGATTCCAACCAGGTAATTAAACTAAGTTTCCAATCTAATATATCACAGCTATTTCCACTGAGGCTCGGACATATAGATTCCCGGTCAAGCTCATGATTGGTGCCGCGTAGGTCTGAGGTTTCTCATTAACCGCTTTCAGTTAAATAGATTAATTGACGGTTTCCACGTTTGATTGACAGTGTCAATTAGGTATTAGTCAATTACCAACAGACGTTTTTTTCTTTGTTTTATTTTTATAAAGTGCTCAGAATTTTGTTTGATCTAAAAATATAAACATACCATTAAGAGGTTGTGTTATGAGAAAAAGAAATGAATCATTTACCTGTAAACAGTGATACATCAATCCAATTATAGACATAAAATGTTAATAATATATAGGTTAATTAGTAAGTTAATTAGTAAAATAAGGTTTATTTGTGGCATATTTTTTCACATTTAAAGAACAACTATGTTATCCAAAACCTTCTAACACATGATCGCTTTGAAAAAAATGCGTGACTGAAAAGAAAATTCATATGAAGCATCGAAACATTTTATTGTAACAGTTAAAAAGTCAAATTTAATCTAATTCCATTATTTGAAATATTGACGTAAAATTGAATTCAGTAAGTATGTGAACTTGGTGTTTCATTGATATCAATTAATTTCACCTATACACATCGGAAACATCCGGTTAATTTTCTGGAAACATCGACGGCCGCTTAATAAATTCATTTAAGATATCGTTTTACCTTTCCGCATAATATTGAAACTAGCTAACTAACGTTTTTGTTATACAGATTACGACGAAACTTTATTTACGTGATCGTATATCTGTACGTCTCCGATTTTATCCCTCGAAAATTCACGTGGTAAATGATCAAAATAATTCTGCACGGGTCTTTAAAATGAATATTGGAGCTTCATAATATTGTAGTATTCACAATTAAAGTAATTTAATTTAAAGTTTAAATAGAATACAATAAGTTGTGAGTGGAATTTTGACATTAAATATTTGATGCTAAAATAAATAAATAGTTCATAAATCGTAAGTCTTAATATCAAAATTACATTTCATGAAATCCTAATTCGTGAAACACGTTTACAGTATAAGCTGTATACGTTACGCACTACAGTTATATATACATATAGACATGTATATTATTGCCTCGCAACGACATCACACTTGATTGGATTTATACCGTCTCTGGCACCTGTCGTGGGTCTAGGCCCGACCGCATCAACAAGTCAATCATGATTCTGATTTAATCAACCGACTATGGAGAAGGGGTGCCGCGTTCTATGCTTCCGTTTTCAAATCAATTTCCGTAACTGAATTTTGAAGGGAATTTTCTTTTGACCTTATTACGGGAAACGTGTGAATTGCTTAGATGTGTGATGATTTACTACAGAATCGATTTTTTTTATATTGAGGGACTGTATATTAAAATGAGATTTGATGGAGAATAGACTCTGAGATCGAATTTATTTTAATGGATTTTCGATTTTGATCGACATATACAAAATATATGAAAAGATATCTCAAATTTTGATACCTTAATATGAAAAAATATTCAAAAACAAACTTAAGATGTATTTATTGAAAGTTTCAAACAGCGTTAAGGCGGTGTTTTGCTATATTATTGAGAATCAAACCTCATAGTATATTAGGTGGGTGGCGTCAGTTACGTTGTGATCGTATAAATAGCAAAAAAAATAATTCAAAGATATCTATTCCGTGAATTTCTTTCAGAACATTCAACATTAAAAAATCAAATAAATTGAATTAAGAACCTTTCAATCAAATCCTTTTGTTCTAGATTTTAATTCAAGTTCGCAAAGGTTATAGTGCTGTTGCGTATTTACAATTTAGTACATACAGTTAAATATTTATTAATTAATTAATAGCTTACTTTGACAAGCGAGTATGTGACTAAGCGCAATCATCGCTTGTAACATTATCATCATCGATTAGGCAAAAGCATATTAACTGGCTACCTACCAAAGCACGTATGATGTAGCAACCTTCAGTAGAATTAGAGCATTTGTAAAAGTAACTTGATAAGTATGAGCTTCTACGTGCAATGGTCGCGAGCTAGCTATTTCTCTTTTTTTTCCTACCTAAGGGGGTAGCCTGGAGAGAGGGTGTTGCTAGCGTAGCAGTTTCTCGTGTGTTGGAATAAGACACACATGAGGTATGAATAAGGAGACAAGCTCGCACGGAAGGGTGACGATTCCTGCCTAGTTATGCCACAAAACAATAATGTTTTACAATTTGAAGAGTGGGTCAGCCTCACCAACTAAACTTTGATGTGTATATTTTTTATACGTAAAATGTCGATGTATATTTTTTTGCGCTGGTCGCAAGGCTACCCGTCCCTGTGATCCGAATTAATCGTGACTACCCCGCAATTTTGAATTTCTTTATCAGTATAAATTGGATTCTGTAGGCTGATTTTGATCACCTCCTCAGGAGAAAATACGTGCTCTCCGAGGATTGCGTATCTCCTTGAGCTCACTAAGCCAAGAGTAGGTACTTTCTTCCTTCTCACAAACTATAGCCCAACTGCAAGGCTTCGATGCTGTCTTGGAAGTTGACAGTATTCCTTATGGTTCCTTTTATCCCCCTATCTATTTGCTGGTAGTCTATCTGGCTATCTCTGCCGTTGCCGGTCCCAAGCCCGAATGACAAAAGAGGTGGGTTGGCGTCGGTATGCCACGTACCCGGCCGTAAAAATATAACGCCGAGCAATAGGCGGCAGTCAACTAACCCGAACTAGGGCTTCAGTAGCCCAGAGGAACTAAATCGCCTCTGAAATTATGCTGTGGAAGGACGCGGGAACCCACCACTAGTAATTTTCCCAAGAAAACCTTTACGTATGTATTCCGTAAAGGTCACGATTCTCAGCACTGAGGAACGCGACGCACGGAGGATCTGGCTATCTTCCTTAATGGAGTTCTTAGATTCATTAGACCTATACGGAGAATTTCCTATCCTCGTTGAATCCCTTAAGAAGGACTTTCGCATGAAATCTTCCGAATGAACTTTGTCAGAATACATTTTCAATAGGCGTCCAGGAGATCAATTCAAATGTCAGTGTGCTTCTAGACAAGCCACGGACCGGTTCAAGATCGATTAGAAATGTCTCTTATCCTGACAAATTTACCCGCAATTTCATTACCTTCAAAACCACTACGCTCGGATCTCCAGAACGCTATCTCGTTATTGCTGCTCAGATTGTTTACAATCTTCGTGCATCCGGAAATTAAAGTCGAGTTTGACTAATGCTAGATGAGATAAGCAACTTTACTATCAGAATAGAGAACAGAACATCAAAAGAAGTATAGAACATAAGATGCATGTAACATAAATAGTCTACTACGTAATACCTAAGTATTGGCCGTAGTACCTAGACATTACAACGTGAATAACATCCACTGACATCCAATTAAGATAAGCTAAGATCAATGTCTCGATAGACTACAATTTTTCTTGTATCAATCTTCCACCGTTTATTATTTAAATTTAAAGAACCATTGTCTTTTTTTTTATTGCATAGGTGGCTGTACGAGCTCACAGCCCACCTGGTAATCTTCAACGTAAATGCGCCACCCTTGAGACATGAGTTCTAAGGTCTCATTATAGTTACAACAGCTGCCCCACCCTTCAAACCGAAACGCATTATTGCTTCACGGCAGAAATAGGCAGGGGCCTACCCATGCGGACTCACAAGAGGTCCTACCACCAGTACTGTGTGTATTAACTCCCACATAGTTTAAACTCTTAGCACAAGATGTGAGAACACTATTACCCATTAGACGGACATGTCGTGTCATGTTTGTTTATGTCACAGACAAAATTTTAAGATTGTGCGTTTTGCTCATTGTAATGGACGTTATTTGACAATAAAGTTTAATGATTCAAAAAAATATGGCTGTAGATCTTGCCTCGCCTGTTATGGAAATCGGTTGTGCTTCGATTCATGAAACTGTGTACTAACAGTTATAATTGTACGTAGGTACCTTATTACGTTTTGCACTTAGCAGATCGTATTACGCATTTGCGATAATTTCAGTTACCAAATTGTTTCAATCATTACTGTACGTATACAATATATCGGTATAATAAATTATTATATGAGCGCGTTATGTTATACATCAACACCTGCGTTTACATACGGTGCGAAATGTTCGAGGCGATGAGAGGAAAATCATTTCAGATTTCCTGAATGGCGGTATTACTTGTTTGTCGATCATTCACATAAATGTTTTGGGCCAGCAACTTTGAATATATTTTTTTGGTAGTTATACAAGATTGAAATGCTCAATGAAAACGACTAGGTTGAAATGTTTTTACTGTCTAATCTTAGATTCATTTGTATTTTGATTTATAATTTCCAACGACTCTTTACATTCTTCGTTAATGAACGCAGTCCGTGGTGGGCGTAGGAGACTGGAATATGTGAGATGAATGAAACAAACAAGAGCTCAAACGCCGGATAGTAATAGTAGATGTTTTATAGTAGTTACTCAATTTGATTTTAGTAAAACATTTCATGGTTATATCGAATAGTTTTGAAAAGCATTTAGCGTTCGAAATTCTAAAACTTTACAATTATCATATTTATAAACATAACTACACGCGACTGTATCGCTTAATTATACTATATTACTCTAACATTAATTAAAAAAAATATCAAATTTTATATAACAACTAGCGACCCGCCCTCGCTTCGCTTCGGAAACATTAAAACACACATGAAACAACAACAAAAAAATTTAAAAAAGTAGCCTATGTTCATCAGGGACAATGTCGGCTTCTAATGGAAAAAGAATTTTTCAAATCGGTCCAGTAGTTTCGGAGCCTATTCGAAACAAACAAACAAACAAATCTTTCCTCTTTATAATATTAGTATAGAAGTATTTTTAGCAGGTTGATAAAGTTGTTTTGTAATACCACCGCATAAAGCTTGTGAGACCCCATTGTGCTGATGTCTAACACTAACAAAGCAAGTAGCTCGGAGAACTACTAAATAATGTTTAAAAAATGTGTATTTGTGTAAAAATGTGTGTTTACTGGTGGTAGGACCTCTTGTGAGTCCGCGCGGGGAGGTACCAACACCCTGCCTATTTCTGCCGTGAAGCAGTAAAGCGTTTCGGTTTGAAGGGTGGGGCAGCCGTTCTATCTTTACTTGAGACCTTAGAACTTATATCTCAAGGTGGGTGGCGCATCTACGTCGTAGATGTCTATGGGTTCCAGTAACCACTTAACACCAGGTAAGGTGTGAGCTCGTCCACACAAGTATAAGCAATAAAAAAAAATAAAAAAATGGCGTTTACGAAGAAATGTTGAACAAATCACGGCTTGTACAGGGAAGATACCTTACGTAGAGAAAGTTGTAAAGGAAAAACTTGTTTACCTATAAAATTTCATCCAAATCATTGGAGGTTTCGGAAGGCAGTCCGCGAGATACACGAAATATATTGAAACCTACAAAAACTAATTGGTCGTTTAAATATTATAATAAATTGTACAAAGCTTCATCATAATGAATTCAGACAGTGAAATTTATTCGTAGGTCACGTAAGTTTATGTAAAAATGTAGACGAATCTATCTCTTATCAGAAAGCAATGCATAATTTACGAGATTTATACAGACTCCAGTAACCGCCGAACACCAGAAGAGCGCTTTTGCTCAACTACGATATTAAAAGAAGCTAAGAGAGAACCATAAAAAAAAATCTACCTTTTACACATATTTTGAAAATTTTAAATTTCATTATTTTCCTGATACATCAGTCAGAAATCAAGATGTCGAGAGTTCGGAGTAACGGAATCACGATAACGTAGGCAGAACGTATTTTGATTATATAAAATGAACACGAAAAAAAGTTGCTCCTAAGTATCTTCTTTATATTCATCTCGTAGGTAGGTACATTATTTAGGAAAGGTAAATAAAAGTTATTTTGTCGGAAATTTTTACGTAGCAATTTCTTACAAGAATGTAGGCGTTTACTCCGCGAATACCAATTTGATTTTTATGAACTTCGTCCAACCTTTTATTCACCTCGTTTAGACCTACATATTATAATAACCATATTATTATAATATGTAGCATACTACTATGCTCGGTGTCTAACTATACATAATAATATAAACTTTTTTTTCCTATCTAAGCTGATGGCCTTGAGAGGCCATTTCAGCGTAACCCTAACAATTAGGTGAGTTCACGGGGCTCAAACCTGATGTCGTTGCTAACACTAATCCTAGCAAGAGCAGTGTTTTGCAGAATCTACCACCGGATGGGAAACGCGACCCACTACGAAGATCCGATGAGAAACGACGTGTTTTGGGTGACGTCGACTCTTTACCATTCAGTCCGCAGGATCAGGAATGGCATATGAGCCATGAATCACTGTTTCTTTTTAGTTTTCATTGGTCAAAATCAGTAATAATAGTTTCTAACAAGTAATTTAATTGGTTTGGAGAGCAGTGGAAGATGTTAGGAAGTAAACAATTTCACTTTTGGAACGAAATTCCTTATCGCACGTTTTGCTTGTGGGTTGAGGAGCTAGACCGAAAGTAGTGTTTTTTTTATTGCTCAGGCTTGTGGACCAGCTCACGGCTCACCTGATGTAAGTGGTCACAGGAGCCCATAGACATCTACAACGTAATTTCCGCCACCTACCTTGAGTTTAAGGTCTCAGTTTTTATAGTACAACGCCTGCCCCACCCTTCAAGCCGAAACGCATCACTGCTTCACGGCAGAAATAGACAGGGTGGTGGTACCTACCTGTGCGGACTCATAAGACGTCCAACCGCCAGTAATTACGCAAATTATAATTTTCCGGGTTTGATTTTTATTACACGATGTTAGTCCTTCACCGTGGAAGTCAGTCGTGAACATTTGCATAGTACGTATTTCATTAGAAAAATTGGTGCCAGCCTGCGGGATTCGAACACCGGTGCATCGCTAGATACGAATGTACTGGATGTCTTATCCTTTAGGCCACGACGACTTTATATTGTATATTAATGAAATACAACACCAATGATCGACATTTTTACAGTGATTTTTAGGGCACTTCCAGATCACCTAGAAAACTGAAACTTTTCTATCGATTCAGATGTTCGTCAATTTGAAACATATGGAAAAATATTTTATATACTTATAATATAAATATAATCATAAATAATATAAAACTCCAAAAAATTATCTACGTTTCTAAAATTCTTTCGCGATTATTTTGATTTCACGATTCATTTAATTATTTTATATTGACTCTTTATTTCTTATTTAATAATTACTTAATAAAAAAAATATTGAAAAGAAATATAGGCAAAGGAACTCCATTCCAAAGGGATATCCATAAGACAGCTCTCTCTTTTTTTTTCGTTAATACAAAGTTATTTATATCACGCTAACACTAGTGATTATAAAATTGCTGACTTAATTTTCTGCGTACATTTCATTCAACGTTTGATTATACATAAATCAACTAACATTATTCGTTGTTATTTACAAACGCTGCTGTTTTACGTTGTTAAGGCATTGTGCTGCAGAGGCAAGTCTTTATCTTTGCAGATTTTGCTATCCACGCAAAACTCGATTAATGATTTAAAATTATTTAATACTGAAACTGATTTTATGAACGGGAATCTCGTAAAACATTGACGAATTCTTTGTTCGTATTTTAAATATTAAATCGGCGATACAACAAAACGATATTTAAAACCAGAAAGAGAATCGTCAAAATAAGAATTTTATTCCAATAAAAATAATAATTTTGTACAAAACTTTGAATTCGTAAATGTTTCAATGAATAAATCTTCTCAATGGTTATTAAAGGTAAAAAATAACAGTTTAAAAAAACTAAAAAAATACGCTTTTATAGAAAATCCAACTAAGAAATAGAAAATTTTTTTTAATGAATTTGCAGAAAAGTAGTGTAAGAAAAAATGATTTTATTGTATTAAACTATTCTTTATTTTTTATTTTTTAGTTGAATTTAAATTTTTTCATTATTTTTTTTTTAAATATTGAATTGTCATCGGTCCTTAATAAGTATACCAAATTTCGAGTTAATCCGTTTTCCAGAGATTTCATTACATACATACATCTGAAGCTAATAAAAGCGTATTAAAAAAGAGATGTTTAAATGTTCAAATATTACAACTTTACAGTAATTGAGTGTGTAGAGTATAAATTTCCGTAACTGAGTGGACCTCAAATATTATCTCACCTTGATAATCGATTCACGGGACTTGACGGTGTTGATAGAGCTCTTCACATCGTTGTTCAGCTTCAAATTCATTATACTGTTGCTCCTAAAAGACACAATTAATATTTAACTACTCAGCGCCTACACAAAACGTACTTTAATTAGATTAGGGCCTGGTATCGGATACGAGAACTACACACCTTTCACTCATAAAATCGGTTTTTGAGCCGAACGACTCAGACTGAAGGAGAACACAGGTAGAACGTGGTATATGCAGATGTGCGTGCGCGGTGTCTGCGCGTAGTAGCCAACAGAGGAACGCGATTACACTGCAGGCCAGATAAGCGCCACTGCACAATCGTTTGCGCCCCGTTTGATATAGTCATTAAACGTAAGCAAATTCAGTCGCAGGCGGTGTCTGTCCCTCGTTTCGCTTATATCTGAATGCGAACCGACTCCCCGACCTCGAACAATGATTCGATCCATCATTGAGCACGTAAATATCGGCGCATGATACACTCCAGAGCACAATTTTATGGTTGCGCTAACCACATGTTAGCTATAAAAGAATTTTGCTAAAAACGTGGATTTGCGTTATTATTTTTGGCGTATCTTAAAATTTGAGAACACGCGCATCGAATCGGTTCTTCTTTCATCGTATGTTTTTCGAATCGTTACAAGAATACGACACGTCAACAACGTGTAGGCCGTCATTTATGACGTGCAATTGTGTTATCAAAATAAATCAAATAAGTTTGGCAATCGTTGGACACACACACATATTGTACAAATGCGTGAATGATCTATTTTTAAAAAATACATACAATTGAATCTAAGGTTGTTATGGACGTCTGACTGACGCACTATTTGTTAATGACAAAAATATATATTACCTATCCTATACTATTAGAATGGTTTCCCATTCATCTTTGTGTAAAAGTTCCTAACACTTAATGCTATAATAATTCAATCCCACGCATGGAGCCGAACGATATTTATAAAACCATGGTGAATGCTATGAATATTCTTATTATAATAAAAGTACCTAAATCTACGTCAGGCATGATAGGCACTTATGACTCATGATAAACGTGTATTTCATCGATTCTATTGAATGTTTTCCAACACCCGGTGCGTTACGGCGGTTATTTATTTTGTAATGAAATTCTCTAGCCTTCATTAAAGTCAATAAATAACGTGAAACAGAAACGATTAAACATTACAATCACTTCATAGAAAATCTAAGCCCGATGTCCGTTTTCACTGACAGACCTAATCGTACTTTAAATAATGGTAAACAAGAAATTCCAAAGTGGTGTTAGTGAAAATGGGCTTTCCTTTGGGCCCCAACGGTGCGACGGGTCGATTGTTCTAAATTAACCCAGTCTGGTATACACGTCTACACTATATACATATCTATTATCTCTAAGCTCTTTAACGATGATAACTTCTAGGACGGTGTATTAGTTGTTATGAACTTAGTTTTAATTGAAAACATGAATAAGACGGAGACATATTTCGTAGACAATAACGCAGTGTTTCATTTTGTTATATTATGTTAATCTTATTGGATTATGTTTATAAAAAACTTTTTTTAAAGTAGTTTAACGGCTACCATAGATAAACATAATCTGAGCGCCGCTACCAAACTTAACACATCAGACAGAAGGGTAAATTGCATCCTTACGCAGCTATTACACACTTAAAGCCGGATTGTGTCATTATCTCGCGGTTACAATAGACAGGATGGAGATACTGTCTCGAGCTAACGATATATCATACCCAATCAATTAAGAAGTTAAGAGAGAGGGATCTCGGTAATTATCTATTTTAAAAAAAACTAAGCCCGCATATTATAAATCGTAAACTCAGTGCCTTAGTTTTAGACGGCAAAACGTTTTTGTTAAACGTCTAATAAATATTTAATAAGCTATTTTAAAATTGCCAACTAGATAGTCAACGTAAACAGTCTAAACAAGTTAAATCCAGTTAAAGGTGAGCATTTATTTGTTTTATTACTTTAGAAAACTTATAGTTACATAGGCTGTAGACAATATTAAAGAGAAAACGACAATTAAAAGTTGTTTCGGTTCTTACTTCCAAGCTGCGAATACTTTAGTTTCATCGCCTTCTTGGTCTATTGGTCTAATAATATAGGCTACTGTACCGCGGGGTTCAGGTTCAATTCACGGGTTAAGTCAGAATCTATATTAAAAATTATGTGTTGAGCATACGATCAGCTGCAGAATTGTAAGACCGTATGATTCTGTGAAAGATTGGATCCGAGTTATAAAAATAATCTTGATGACTTTGGTGTTTTTTACATGCGTAGTAGGTAGTTTTGTTTCATTTTAAACCAAACGACCGATTCAATCTAAATAGTAATATTGTATTCCTATTTCGTTTTAATGGTTTCGTTAAATGTGTATAAATTCATAAGTTTTTTATATATTTAATATTATCGGTGTACTTTTGTTGCCCAATGTCTAAATCCAAGCTTAGGGCCGATATAGTTTGCAACGTAGGAACCCGTTTTGCTAACTGGATAATAAAAAAGATAAGAAGAAAAATTTTGGTCGCACTACTGTTTCGGCCCGAGAAAGGAGAAGCCGAGGTGAACAGATATTTATTGGCCACCCTGGAGCATGTAAATATGAACGATACATATCGTATTAGACAAATAATACCATTGAATGCCTTTCCACATTCATTCGCCCACTCGCCCTCTCAGAACTGAAGTTTAATGAAAGACGTTAAAACTTCTGAAACATCACATTTCCCTTCTGTCATAAACTTTCTCAATACCACTTTTATTAAAACAACGTTCAGTAACAAAGCCCCCTCGTCGGAAAACCGATAAAATCAATCTCCGCCAAAATTCAGCATCACGCTTTCAATTCGAAATTTCTGAAGCGATTTACTGTTACGCGACAAAACAAACCCCCCCTAACATTGTTACCACAACAAGTATCGTAAATCATTGTCAAACGGAAAGTTTTAATTAATTCGCAGACTCGCAGACGAACTAGCTAGACCGAGGTACGCAGTTGCGTCTGCGGTGCCATTGAACCGTGGCACCCTGCCCGGTACCGGAGCCAAGCCCAGACAAAGCCGTGACACCATAACTCTCGGCTGCAGCATGCCAAACGGCTATTGTCGACTTACGCCACGCAAACGATTTAATGTTCTTGTTGCTACCACTCTGAGCCTTGTATTTTTTTTTGGATTCAATATCTACGACTATAACAAATGGCCACAAAGCTTCCTTATATATTTATTTTACGAACTAGACGGTAGTGCTTTCACTCCGAGCCTTGTAATTTTTTTTGGATTCAATATCTATGACTATAGCATATTATTATGGCCACAGAGCTTCCTTTTAAATTTATTTTACAAACTAGACGATATATTTCGTTTTAAGGCGATTAAATCAAGATACATGTAGCTAGTTGTTAGCTATTGTTGAATGGTTACCAGAACTAACAAATATCACCACATGAATATTCAGACACGAGATCAAATATTCAATATTAACATATAAAGGGTGTCCTACCATCCAAACTAGAAAGTATAATTGCTTTGCGAACCCTAAGTTTTTTTTTACTTTATTAATAGTAACGGCATAAAGATACGTAGTTAAATATGAATTGGTGTCATGGTGGTGTCATGCAGTCATAGTTGTAGTTAGTATATGTTATTGTACTGGACACAGAGGATCTTACTGGAATTCTTTCACTTTTAAATGAGATTGGCACATACAACAATGATGTTCTCGGGTATTTTTACTTCCCTATTATCGGTCTGTAGAAACCCTATCTAGATTCTTAGATTCATATCTTGTATACCTACTAGTTACGGACAATTTTATGAGCTCACACTAATTAGAAACGTCTTCTTAATTGATTGCTGTTTGAGATTGATTTCCAATTCGACTTGCGTAATTGACAAATAGTTACCGATGTCTTTAAAGATGACAACAAGTATACCGCAGCTTACCTTGGAACGTTAGGGGAAAGACTCAGATATATTACTACTTCTTCTTACTACTTCTACACATGTCTGTGATCGTAGAAACAGTGTAGTAAAACAAGTAGGACTTGGCTTGCCAAGGTGAACTGGGGAAGTCCTCATGTGGAATCAGGCAGCTAACTGTCGATTTGTTTGAAAGTTTATTATAGTATCCATGCAATTCAAATAGATTTAATATGCGAAGTAAGAAATTGTTCACTTTTGTCGGTTGTAATAGTTTTACACGGCAAATAAACTTTTTATCGTTGTATGTAACTACTGTGTTTTCGATCTATTAAACCTGTTTACGGAAGTTAAAGGAATTTCCACCTGTGCGACCGCAGACGGTAGTCCTAACCACAAATATTATCCGTCTGGTTTCTGCAGTTCCAAATACACCTATATTATGTATGAATACTAGTTGAGTCATAAATAAGTATATAATATTATATATCAGTGTTCTTATTTCGAATCTATTAAGCGAGTTTGCCTACGTTTGCCGTTATGGGCGCTGTCCTAACTCCATACAAATTTGAGTTAACTTTTACGCTATCGAGAACGTTAAAAAACTCGCACTAAGCACACAGGACAAATCAAAACCGTTTAATCATTTCGTTAGTTGCTTAGAATAAGCTAATAAATATTTAGTTTTTATTATTATTGTCTTTCTCATGAGAAATGTTTTATTAAAATAAAAAGTTTATATTAAAAGTATTAAAATAAAAGTTTCACGAAACTGCTAGTAGTTATTAACTTACGTTAACCGGCTTTGTAAAAACGAGACTAAAGTCGGCTAAAAATAGACCGTGCAAAATGAAATTATAACTCAATATCGCTCTGCAACTTTAACGAGCCATTAACCGACGTGCATCATTCTCAAGCTTTATGAACCCGTTTTACAAACAAATTTTACTTGCTCCTGACCCGAATACTCATACTGTTATGACTGCCTCGTATAAATCAGTCATACAAGCGATTCTTCGTATCGTTAATGTTGTAGCCAAATCGAATGTGTACGGATGTTGTTTTACTAAGAGCATCAAATTATTAATTTCAAGATCGTATGTAATTTTTATGATGGTGACGAGGTTAATATTTAGTTTGAGTGATCAGCACTCATAGACCACTCTGTGTCAGGCGATGATCATAGATAGACTCAACATAGACAGCGTGAACGTTGTCACTCAAATTGAGGCACGAGCTAGAAGCTAGTAGGTACACTTGATAGTATTGTATGCCGGCTTGCGCGCGCTTTAACTCGAAAAGAATGTGTACTTCATAGCAAATATAGGCAGAATGTTGGTATCTATCCAACGACTGTCCAGAATAAGGCCGAGGTACTTCCGGATCGTTTGGAACCTCTGAGTCTGCGGAGGGACTTCGGTTCCCTCTGTATTCTGTACCGTATGTTCCATGGGGAGTGCTCTGAGGAATTGTTCGAGATGATACCGACATCTCGCTATTACCATCGCACCGCCCGTCACCGGAGTAGAGTTCATCCATACTACCTGGAGCCACTACGTTCATCCACAATGCGTTTTCAGAGATCTTTTTTGCCACGTACCATCCGGCTATGGAATGAGCTCCCCTCCACGGTTTTTCCCGAGCGCTATGACATGTCCTTCTTCAAACGAGGCTTGTGGAGAGTATTAAACGGTAGGCAGCGGCTTGGCTTTGCCCCTGGCATTGCTGACGTCCATGAGCGACGGTAACCACTCACCATCAGGTGAGCCGTATGCTCGTCTGCCTATATAGCAATAAAAAAAATAAAAAACTTTAACTGCACTCCGATCCCTACACGGACTCCTCCAACCACGTTATGGGCATCGACAGGTGGCCCTCTCTGGGGCCTGTGGAACCGCATGGCTTCGGATTTACTGAGAGATTAAATAGGTCATAATACACTTTTAAGTCGTCATGATTTTACCACCGGCTCGGAATGCATTCTTATCATTTATAAGAGTCTTCTTATCATTTGAGTTTAATTTATAAGACCATAGGGCTTGCGCTTTTCCAATATTTTTTAGGTATGAGCAATGTAACTTAGTACGTAATGTACGTACGTAAATTTACATTTACTATGAATGGAACAGGTCTAAGTTACTGAGTCCTGACCAAAAAACAAAAGTGAATTGATTCTTTCCTCTTTCATAAAGTATGTTTGTATTTTATCATTTGGACACTTTACGGTAATAGACTCGTGTCTTGTTATGTATTCATTGTTCTATTTGATAGGTTTTCAAAGTAGGTGGTATCTACTAAGAAAGAATTTTATTAACAAAAAAAATATTAGTTGCATAGAACTCCACGTGGCTATTTGGGAAGATTGTTAACAAAAATGTAGGCAAACGTTAATCGATTGGTACAAGCACATCAAGCTCATCCTTCAGATTAGGTATTTTGTCCAAAGTCTAATTTGGAATAAATAAATAATATCATATTACGTTTAATACTACTATTTCTTTGGCATTATTTTTTAAACAAACAAAAGATGTTTGTCTTTGGTGTTTATTTACATATTTTTGTAAAATATTGAGATGAATAATTTCCGGGGGGGTGCTACGTATTTCATTTTTCCTGGACTGGATGGTAAATCAAAAAGTTTGGTAAATACTGTTGTATTTGAATGTTCGTCTCAGTGTGAGTGTCGTCTGTTGACCGCATTGCTCGCAATCCTGATGCCTTTGCTATTTTACTAAAAAAAACAAATACCAACAATTATGTGTGATATTGTATAATCTATCTATCTATATATATAAAAATGAATTGCTGTTCGTTAGTTTCGCTAAAACTCGCGAACGGCTGGACCGATTTGGCTAATTTTGGTCTTGAATGATTTGTGGAAGTCCAGAGAAGGTTTAAAAGGTAAATAAATAAGAAAATGCTCGGAATTAAAAATAACAATTTTGTTTTTCCTTTCATATGTCCATGTGATGAAAAGCTTAGGTCTTTTATTTATCGATTGAGGCACTACGAAGTCTGCCGGATCAGCTAGTATTATTATAATTCTCTCTATTTCTCACACCAACTTACGTTTTTGCAAATTTTAGCAGTGCGATATAAAATTGATCAATAGTTTAATTCACATTCAAGAAAAAATTACAAACGATCTTTTTTACTTCTAAATTTAACTTCGTTAACTACAAGTTTCAAGTTTAGTTTTTATAATCGAACATGTATAAAGTAGCTTGGGTTAATGTTTAACTCACAGACACAAAGTTTCTCGTAGGATCTTCTCAAACCCTCTCTCAGGCCGAATGAAGCCACTACAGTGAAGCCAGAATATGACAGCGAGGCTACTGAGTTAGGTAGGAGATACAAGGGTTAAGGATGTTTGGCTGTAATTTGTCGACATCAAAATGCCACATCCATAGATTCAGACCTGAGTACGTCTACCAGAGCTTAGCATCTGCTGTTGGGATAGGAAAATATAATAAGCATTTTCGTAATAAAGCTTTTAGGAATAATTGGTAAATTCATGTTTTTCTTTTCTTTACGTGTTAAACAGGTCTATGCACCTAGATTAGTATTGGTAGCATGTTGGTAGTAAGTAGGTATTGAGGTCTCTAAAACGAGACACTAATGAAAAATAACTTTAAGATGAAATTCAGTAAATTCAAGATGTTCCTTAAGCTACTGCCGAGCTAACACAAGAATCAATTGCATCGTTATAAGTTTCATTCAAGTTTGCAGCTAACTTAATCAAAACTTGATCTGAATTAATATAGGACGAAAGCTGTTACGAACTTTCGCTCTAAGTTTGTTCAGCATTCACTCACAATTGTCGTTTTTTCCTAAGCGCAAATTTTACGTAAAACTGCTTTTGAAATCAAATAGGATATAGGCCTCAAATAAGCCCTTTAAATAGGATATACAATTCTGCGCAATAACGCCAATACTGATTATCATTGTTGTTTCGTAATGATTAATAACAGGTCTGCAGTAAATTGGCGATATAAACGATCCGACAGCTACATCGCGAATCGACCCTCGTCTATTTCGGTGTCAAACACAATCAATCCAGTTGCGCTATGATCACTGTCCTAGAATTTCCTTTGATTTTCGGTAATCGTCAGTGACCACGAAAACTGTGAACTATTGGAAAATTTGGAAATAATAGAATGACAGTAAAAAATCGTATCTTCCAAGTATGGGGGTAAAGGTTTTTTTTTTGTTTCAGAAGTTACTGGTGGCCCAGAGGCCTTTCCAGTTTTACCAGGGCAGGTGGGCGAGCAAAGGCTTAGCCAGGAGAGGTGGGATTAGCTAACAGCTACCAAAACGCCTCCAAAGGAGACCTAACCTGTGCGCCTGTACAACAAAATCCCACATGATGTTCAGAACCTACATATACATAGGTTTAAGAAAACTATTAAAGAACATCTGTGAAATAAAGCTTACTATAAAGTCAATGATTATCTAGAAGATTGCACAAAGTGGGAATGAGTTGCTCGCTCCAGGCATTTCAATATTGTAGTAATTGTTACGTTATAATACTCAGTGTAAAAAATTCATATTTAAAAAAAAATGTAATATTAAAAAATAAATAAATAATAATTTTATATGTAAAAAAAAAAAAAAGACATGCCCGCGAGTTTCTTGCCAATTCTTCTCAGGACGGAGGCTAGTTCTTGTGAATTGGCGGTAGTTCTTTTGACGTTCAACAAGTATGTACTTTCATTTATGTTGAATAAAAATTTTTCGATTTGAAAAAAAAATTTTTTTGATTTGATTTGATTTGATAACGACTCAAGAGTAGCTGTTTCGCGAATGAATCTACACCGGACCGGAATCGTGACCCGCTGAGAAGATCCGACGAGAAACTCAGCGGGGTGATGTTTAGGTTAGGTTGCACGTCGAACTCTGCCGACTTCGACGAGTACGGTTACCGGGATCCCTACTCCTAGTGTTAGAGCTAAAGGTGTCTAATGCAAGGGTTATTGGATCTGATGGATCCGTATGGACGTGTCGGTGACGGTGACTGGCAGGTAAAGGTAAGTAGCACCATCTTGTATACGGGACAAATTGAAACAGTGTCCACCTGTACACAGCAAGTTATTGTTGGTAGACTCACCGAAATAGCGCTAGTGTAGGAAATGATATGAATATAGCAGTTTTAAGCAGAGTGAAGTGAATTGTGAAGCCGTTTTTAAAATCTTTTCACTTGCTACTATGGCGCGACCTTAATTGTCTCTCTTTCAGCAGACTTCTTGAAGACATTGAGATGGTTCTCCTTGATTAAAGCGAGATTTCCTATCGTTTTTTGGCCGGCTTTCACATGACATAAAATGTATAAATAAAACTAATTCATTATACCAACCTTTTCATAGAAGAACTTTTATCGCAAAAACCCACAATTATTTAAATTAAATAAAGGTGTGAAAAAAACTGACAAATTAATGTGGTTATTTTTTATTTTTTAAGTAACAACGTAAACTAAAACACAGGAATCTCATTTTACTATTCCTAGTTATAATAAGTAAGCTTGTAAAGCTAACTTGTAGATAATAATTCTCTCAAAATAGTTAACTGATGTATCTCAACTCGTTCATTTAAATACTAAAATAACTTAATTTCATCTTAGACATTTTCTTTGAATTCAAAATACTATTCACATACAAAAGTCTTACAATTCAAATCTATCGATCAATAGGCAAGGAAAATATATTTTTCTCCTCTTTCAGTTCACCGAATATCTTAAAATTTTGTTTAATAGTTTTTTATTGTGAAAAAAAATGACTTAAAGGAGACTGAAACGATTACATACATTTTTGGGCCCGAATGTAACGTGATGAAACTAATATGAATTAATAGATTCAGATTTATCAGTACCTTGCTGAAAATTATAAAAGTTTTCTCAATCTGAGAGCCGAGTTAATAAAGATTTAGTAAAAGTTAGGTTATGTTACAATCTCTTTAAACGAGCTGAATAATAACTTATATAATCATAAGTAAATGTTTATTATATCCATTGGATAATCTTTTAAATGTCATATTATGAATGAATATCAATGATATATATCAGGTATGGAATATGGATTGCTATCCCACAATTCACACAGCGATCCATAATTTCAACAGTATCCATTAGTGTAGAAGCAACTGTCGTACAAGGCTGGCAGAGTTGGAATCCGTAATAATAAAGCAGTGATCGTTGAAAATATAAAAACAGCCCGATAGATACACACTCAAAATGCGTCGAAGATACAAAAAGAGTAGAGTAGAAAAAACCAACAAGCGCCAAAAAATAATTGTATAATCTATGAACAAACGTCATGCTTCAACTTAGTGTCAAAGCTGTCATCAAAAATGCAATCGATTTTAATCGATTTGAAATCGATAATCATATTACTTTGCTAAGTAATAATAGACTTTTTCTTCATTTATGTATATAATCGCAATTAAATCCGGCGCATACCGCACTTGTATACAACAAGTATAAATCCCTCATTTAATTACTTTGCATTAATTACCTAGTGCAATGTTTTTTTTTATAATCCTGTAATCGATTAATTAAATTGATCACACCGTTATACCGACAAAAACTAACTTTCTCATTTTTCTCCGGTCCCAGAAAGAGGATCGAGGTGATTTTTTATATTCTTATATAACAAAATATGACAAATTTTTTAGACTACATTCCAAGTTATTACATTTTTGGCCCACGATTTTCCGTCTCCTTTAATTTTTACAGCCTTACAAAATTTTTTTTAAATAATCAAACAAAATACACGTCTTGAAAATTTTTATTGGTTTTTCGACTTCTCCAATTCATTCAACGTTTTAATATTTTTGAGATTTGATTAAGCAGTTGCTTTTTTTTTTAAAGCAATTTCCTTTTCGTCACGATCTATAGATCGTCCTTCTTCAAACTGCACATGTCGGTGTAATCGCATTCGTAAATGGATTTATGAAAAAATTCCTTTAGCGTTTTTAATGGACAAAGCTCTGTTTCGCACATCGGCAGTTTGACGACGCGCTCTTGATGCAACGCAAGCACGTAGTCTACACCTTTACATCTGAAAAGAGATTTAATTTCAATACTTGCGGCTCCATAGTCTCAGGTTTAGAGTTTAATAAAATTAAGATAAAGTTCAGAAATTATTACCTACGATTTTCAAAGAAACAAAGTCTATCAGAGATAGAAACCTGTATTACAGTAGTACGCTCCATACAGTAACTGCTAAAGACATTTTAAAAAAACAACCTTAAAAGAGACTGGTTGTAGGGCGTCTCGACAGCCCGTAAGGATATATAACACCAGCCTACTTATTTCTATGTTTTTTTCCCGTAATTATTCTCTGGAAGCCTAATTCCAGCTACGCCGTGAGTTCACGGGCTCAACCTGAGAGAATTTGCTAACACTAGTCCTAGCAAGAGCAGTGCTTCGCCGAATCTACCACCGGATCGGAATCGCGACCCACTAAGAAGATCCGGCGAGAAACTCATTGGGCTGTGTCTATGGGTTAGTTCGCAAAGATATTTTTTTCTATACATGCTTAAACTATTTGTATTTTTTTAAAACAACCGCTACGGACAGTTTAGACTTGGACCTATAAGACAGCTGTTTAAATTTATATGAGCCGTATTAGCTTCACTCTAGATGCTTCCGTGTTACTTAAGTGTTAGCACAGACCTGTACAAAACCAGCGCTAGATTAGCTCCGAAGCAATCGATGTCTGAAGCCCTCCAAGTTCTGTCCGGTACGTTTTTGTTGCCTCTCAAGTGCGAACGAGGCTTGAAAAGTTCCAAGTGTGTTAATATTTTTAATATCGTTCCGGAATGTGTGAACAGGAATGAAGCGCTGGGACCCCCTTTTGAACTGTAAAATTGTATTTTAATGTCATTTTGAAGTAATTAGAAAAAAATTATAAATGGCAATACCAATGACAAACGGTTAGATCTATTTAGAATTTTTTGAGCGTCAGGATGATCTTCAACGAAAAGTGCAAGTAAGAGATAGTAAGTAAGTAGGCTGTCTTACTTATGAATCAGAAGAAGAACATGATGATGATGATTCATCCGACCGATTTCGGCCATGGCGACCACTTTGACTCCTAACCGTAGATTTGGCGCTCGTGCGTGAAGAAGAACAACAACAATAACAACACAACAACAAGTCATTATATTATTTCCAGGTTCCGAATACTATAAAATTTTAATTACCACAAAAACTACCGTATTAAGCCATAAAAGTAGTTTTAATTATCATATACAGGGTGTCACAGAACTCAACGTCAAGCCGAAACGGGGTGACAGGATTGATTGTAACCAACATGAGAAAAATCAGAAAAAAAATCTATCCTATGCAGTTTGGAAATTATGGGCATTTAAGAAAAACCTAGAAATTTGGTCAAACTGTAACCATTTTTCGGTTATTGTGGTTAATTTTTATTATTTTTGTTCATTTAAACTTTAAAACCGTAACCCTAACTAACATTTCTAGAACCACAGTCAAAAATAAAGACACAACTGCCCCCAAGTTTTCTAGAATTAAGACTATTTGTTAAACTATCTAATCTGAAAATTTCAAAATTGACGTTGAGTTCTGGGACACCCTGTACAACTACTTCGTCAGAAATAATATAATGACTTGTTGGTGCATTTGTTAAATATATGTCGGAGACCGTCATTAGTTTGGCAGCAAAACGAGACGCGGCACGATTTCCGAGAGGTGACAACACGATCGCGATGTCGTCGGAACTCGGCTAACTTCGTGCTACGACAGACCCTAAACGATGGAGGCGCGCATAGACGATAGATTTTACACTGACCAACCAGCCTTCTTTAAGAGCGGTGCCTCCGTTCTAAGAACTGTCAGTCGTTTTCGTTTGCTAATGTCAAGATTTCTAAATTGTTCTAAGACAACAAAACATCTTTCTCTTAACTCTATCCTATTCGCCCCTATGATGTCTGACGATGCTATTAATAGTCAGACAAATACATATTACTATGTCGCATCCGGACACGACAAACGAAGCAAAATCGTGCCACCTAGTGCATGCGAGCCACAATGTTGCCGTTATCTGCCGTCATCGCTCGATTGGCATCGAAACAAATTCGTTGCTTGCATAGATAATACACTTAATATTTAAGTTACCTGACCTAGGAAGGATCCTCCAAAATGTCTGAATATATATATATATAATGATATTGGGTACTCCAGAATAAATAAACAATAAAAGACTTAATTGCGTTTTCTGTTATGTGTATAATGAGAAAACAACATTTAAAGCCCTTAATTTAATAAAATTATTATAATAACATACTGAACTTTCTTTTTACTTAATGTCAAACTTCACTGAATGACATTTAAGAAAAATCCTTTTTATAAAACTAAAGAGTTTTAGACTATGAAGGTTTTTCTTTACATCTCCTCCCTTTAGGGAAACAATTACGTGTAATTGTTCATGTAGGAACTGATACTGGAGATAATTTTGTAATGTGATAGAGGTTCGATTCCATTTTTTTGTGTCCGATATCAACTAAATATATTGAATTTGAAATCTTTTTTAGAATTTTGAAGGGTCCAATTCTCAATTCATCCATTTTTTTCCTATTTAATCGATTTCCATTGTCTACATAAACTTGGTCTCCAACTTTCAGTTCACATTCTTTTCTATTAATATCAAATGCTTTTTTGTTATAATTGTGAGATTTAACTGTATTCTCAAAAGCTAATTTTCTGTCTCTCTCAAGATCTTCAATTGTACCATTTGCTTTTAGTTCCAGTGGTAAAACATCCACATTTTTACCTTCCAAAAGGTATTTAGGGGCAAACCGCGTGACCGTGTGTTCAGTTTCATTGTATTTTTCCACACATTTCTGTGCAATCGATGTCCATGCTATTTTTTTATTATTTTCATTAATTTTACATCGAATCTTATTAACTAAAGTTTGATTCAATCTCTCATTAAGCCCATTTGAAAATGGTGCATTTACAGCAGTGAAAACCATTGTAATATTTTCCTTTTTCAGAAAATCTTTAAATTCTTTCGAATTTATGCCAGGATATTGGTCTGTTAATACTATGTCAATATTATAGTTTTGTGTCACACTTTGTATAAGTTTTATAAAATCTCCAGAGTTTTGGTTCTTAGATGTTAAAATAAATGCATATCTCGTAAAATGATATACTAAAAGATGCATATATTTTTTTGTAGATCGTGACCCTCCAAAACCTCCAACTGTGTCAATAGATTCTATCTCGAATGGACGTGTTGCTGGACCCAAATGTGACATTAATCCAAATCTTGACTTTATTCTTGACTTATTCCTTATACAAATTTCACAATTTTCGCAAATATTTTTAATGTTTGCGATCATATTTTAGGCCTCGTAAAAAGGCGTAATTTTTTTTATTAATTGCGATCTCCCTATATGGCAGTAGCTGTTGTGAACAACTTATATGAAATTCTTACTAAATTCTTCTGTAAGTACGATTTTTTTTCTTCTTCTGTTTAACTTGTAATATATTCCATTTTCGAAGATATGTTTTCCATTTCGTAGATCTGTATTTGTGTTCTGATAATTTTTTATGTCATTTAGGCTTATTAAATTTACCACTCTTAAAAAATCATCAGTGTTTTCATAAGACTAGAACAGGATTTCTGCTCAAACAATCTGCTTCCTGATTCGATTTTCCTGGATAATATTTTATTTCAAAATTATATTGAGATAAATAGTACATCAAATCCCCTAGTTCTTCATCAGTTCTGGCTCTAACATTCATATTCTCTAATGGTTTATGATCTGAATATACTATAAATTCTCTTCCCATAAGCAAGTGCTGCCAATATTTCACAGCTTCTTTTATTGCCAGACATTCTAGATATATTGCCTTCTTTTTCTTCTGGGCCTCTGTTAGTTTTTTTGAAAAATAAGAAACAGGTTTACTTATACCATTTTTTTCTTCTTGTTTTAGCACCGCTCCCACTCCTTTGATACTTGCATCCGTGTAAATATTTATCGGTAATTCAGGATCGAAAATCTTTAAAACTGGTTCTGAACATAGCAGTTCTTTTATTTTATCAAATGATTTCTGACATTCTGTAGACCAGATAAACTTCACATCCTTTCGCAACAGATTGTGTAACGGGTCTAGTATAATTGCACTATGAGGTACAAAGGAGACGGAAAATCGTGGGCCAAAAATGTAATAACTTGGAATGTAGTCTAAAAAATTTGTCATATTTTGTTATATAAGAATATAAAAAATCACCTCGATCCTCTTTCTGGGACCGGAGAAAAATGAGAAAGTTAGTTTTTGTCGGTATAACGGTGTGATCGATTTAATTAATCGATTACAGGATTATAAAAAAAAACATTGCACTAGGTAATTAATGCAAAGTAATTAAATGAGGGATTTATACTTGTTGTATTCAAGTGCGGTATGCGCCGGATTTAATTGCGATTATATACATAAATGAAGAAAAAGTCTATTATTACTTAGCAAAGTAATATGATTATCGATTTCAAATCGATTAAAATCGATTGCATTTTTGATGACAGCTTTGACACTAAGTTGAAGCATGACGTTTGTTCATAGATTATACAATTATTTTTTGGCGCTTGTTGGTTTTTTCTACTCTACTCTTTTTGTATCTTCGACGCATTTTGAGTGTGTATCTATCGGGCTGTTTTTATATTTTCAACGATCACTGCTTTATTATTACGGATTCCAACTCTGCCAGCCTTGTACGACAGTTGCTTCTACACTAATGGATACTGTTGAAATTATGGATCGCTGTGTGAATTGTGGGATAGCAATTCCATATTCCATACCTGATATATATCATTGATATTCATTCATAATATGACATTTAAAAGATTATCCAATGGATATAATAAACATTTACTTATGATTATATAAGTTATTATTCAGCTCGTTTAAAGAGATTGTAACATAACCTAACTTTTACTAAATCTTTATTAACTCGGCTCTCAGATTGAGAAAACTTTTATAATTTTCAGCAAGGTACTGATAAATCTGAATCTATTAATTCATATTAGTTTCATCACGTTACATTCGGGCCCAAAAATGTATGTAATCGTTTCAGTCTCCTTTGTGGTAAAAGTTTACTTTTCCTAAGAATTGACGTATATTTTTTCTTGTTTCTGGAACTGGGAACTTTTTTACAGCGGTTAGGTAATCTTTTAGAGGTTTAACTGAATTATTTTCTATTATATGACCTAAATATTTGGCGGAATTATTTGCAAAACTGCATTTCGAAAATTTCAGTCTAAATCCTTCTGTTAGTATTGCTTCCAGTAGTCTTGATAGGTGCATTAAATGCTCTTTAAAAGTTTTCGAAAAAATTAAAATGTCATCTATAAAATTCACTACAAAACTCGAAAGTTTATGTTTCCTAATTACGTTACTCAATATTCTTTGGAAAATGGCAGGCGCTGTCTTTATTCCAAATGGAAGACACGTCCATTGAAAATGGCCTTCTTGTGTAACAAATGCAGTTTTGTATCTGTCTTGAATTTTCATTGGAATTGACCAAAAAGCTGAATTTATGTCAAGGGTTGAAAAATATTTACAATTTACAGTTTTTACCATTAAATCCTCTATCAATGGAAATGGTTGTAATTGGGGTACAATTATTTTGTTCAATTCTCTGAAATCTATACATAGCCTTGATTTTCTCCCATCTTCTTTTTTATATGCCAGAGTTACTGGAGCAGCAAATGGGCTGTAAGACTCCTCGATCAAATTCCTTTTTAATAATGTCGATATTTGAGTTTCTATTTCTTTTCTATCTTCAACCGTGCATCTGTAGGGACGTTTGAAACAATACTTATCCACCATTAAGTCAATATGAGCTTCATAATCTTTTACTGTCCCCACGTCATACTTATCTTTGGCGAAGACTGGTTTATATTTTTCTACTAATTTATTAATTTCCGACTGCTGGTAGCCATCAAGATGGCTTACAACTATTTCAAATCCTTCCGAGTTTATGTGTTCATTAAAGTTAATCTCACAATGGTGTGTAGAATTAATTTCTTTTTTTAATACTTCAGGTTCTGAAAAACTTCCTTCATTTCTGTTACCTAGTACATTAGGAATTTCGACAGTTGTAGGAGAATAATTATAGCTTTTTTTATCTTTCAGATTTTCTTCTGAATTGTAGCATTGTTTAATTTTTAGTTCTTCCGTTTGTATTAGTTTGAATTTTTTTATACAATCCAAACCAATTAAAAAATCATAATTAAAGTTGACGTTATCATTATAAATACATCCATAAAACCTTCAATATTATAGATTTTTATTTTTAATGTTACAATACCTTTTGTTTTTTTCTCACCATTAATAGTTTTCAAATTAACTTTTTCTATATCACCTGAATTTTCTTTGGGTTGTATTTTCAATAATTTTGCATTGATCAAAGACACATTTGACCCAGAATCATAAATTCCAGATAAAGTATCATTTAATGTTAACTTGACTTTTATTAATGGTGGCACCTCTAGTTTTTTGGATTCTTCTCATTTAATTCGATTTCCAATTCAGAATTATTTATGTTTCGTACAACTGTTTTTTTATTATTTTCCTTAAACCAACAGCTTTCTTCGGGATGGTAACGTTTACCTTTTTTTTCCTTTAAACATATTAAGCAAGGTTTTGTTTCTTTATTTTTTCTATAATAATATGTAGTATCTGAATATTTAATATCAAATTTATTATCAAATTTATTTTTCCCAACAAGATGTTCTAGTCTTCCGATTTCGTTATAAAGATCTTCTGTTCCCTGTATGTTTTCCCTATCTATTTTGTCAGCAACATAATTAGGTAATCCGAATGCTATCAGGTCTATGAGTGTCCCAGTATCAATCGACTTCCTGACTTCTAGCAACAATTTTTCTTTTTTTAAAGCATAGTCAAGTAAAGATCCAACTTGATATTTGAAAGCTAGAGCATATTTAACGGGTGACCAGCCTTTGCTTGCAAATGTCCTGCAAAAATTTTCTTCCCATTTTTCCATTCTGAGTCTATATTCAATTTCATTAACATACAATTATACCAATCTACACTACTGTACTCCAAAAAAAAATTTTAAATTTCTATTTTGTTTTTGTCTTCTTTTATTTTAAAACGCTCACATTCCTTATTGAAATCTTTAATCCATTGTGAAGCGTTTGGATTTCTCCCAGAAAAATTTTCAATGATGAATTCCTTAGAAATTTTGTTTAATTTTTGAGTTTCAGTTTTATTTATTTTTTCTTCAAGCATTTTTTCTAATAATTTTTCAACGTTCTGATTCGAATCGTCAATTATAGACTTAGCATTGCTCTCCGAATAAAAATCATCAAATTGTAAATTTTGATCCTCGTCTAAATAAATTCTTGACATATCATTTGTCAAAGTAATCCATACTTTTCTGGTTTGGTGTCTTTTGTTTAAAGATTTTTTTATCTTTGCATAATTTGAAGTTTTTGTAATTTCTTCATGAAAGTTGGCATTTTGATATTCGGTTGGTATCCCAAAAATCTGTCCATCAGGTGTAGCAATTGAAGTTATGCATATAACATTTGATTTTCCATCTTCCGTTGATTTCACAGCAAAATCAAACCTTAATTTTTCCATTTTATTCATGGTGTTGCAAAAAATGTTGTTTTATAATGATATTGGGTACTCCAGAATAAATAAACAATAAAATACTTAATTGCGTTTTCTGTTATGTGTATAATGAGAAAACAACATTTAAAGCCCTTAATTTAATAAAATTATTATAATAACATACTGAACTTTCTTTTTACTTAATGTCAAACTTCACTGAATGACATTTAAGAAAAATCCTTTTTATAAAACTAAAGAGTTTTAGACTATGAAGGTTTTTCTTTACATATATATAAAAGATTAGGCTGTATGGTATGACACCTTTGCCTTTCTAATTGAAAAAATAAAACTACTATTAATATATTGTGTGATCTGACATTTTAGAGCTTTCTAAGTATCGTTATGAAAAATGCTGATTGTAATCTGGGTTCTGTAGCATAGAGAACGCTACATGTGGAGACTGATCACCGTTGACCGCGGACATCACGTGAAATCAAAATATCAACTGTATTGTAACGTTTTCTTGAAACTGTTTCACTATAGGAGCCGCACCAATTCACAAGTCCACTGAATACTCACCTAAAATTCTCAAACATATTCTTGATGGAGACGCAAGCCTGGCGGTAAGTCAAATCGTGACCGTATCCGTCCATCCAATAATATTTCAAATCCTGATAATATTCCATTGTCTGAAACAAAAAATAAACACATTTAGGCCTTGCTAAATGTTACATTTTCCCGGTATTTAGTGCCTTGGATCACGTAAAATCACGAACACGCTCTCGTATTTATTAGCAGATACTATACCCAGCGTCGTCCAGGTGATTTCATAAAAATATAGAATACCTATATTCATTGAATATAGATTTTAATATTTTTTATATTAGTATAGAAATATAATTTGAAGATTTATCTCCTACGAATCTCTTAGTCGTCTAGGACGTGGACAGCCTGGACCTTGACCTTCAGACGGGACTTGAGAATGATGCAGAAATAGGTAATATCTCATGAGGGCTTAACGATACTTTAATAACAATCAAATTGGATGAAAGACGGGAACGTGGCACTGAACCAAATTGGAATAGGTTATCAATAAGTTGATAAGACAGAAGCCTCTATAGCTAGACTTTCCGACCTCAAGATTTAGAAACCCGAGCATCGTTGTTGATAATACAGTCCGCTGCCACTTCTATTGCTTCAACGAGATCCGATGTTATGAAATTAATGTTCAAGAATTCCGTTACATCATACATACAGCCGAAGCTAATAAATTACTTTCACTGACAAACCTGAACACTTTTGACATCAAAAGGGTAACACCAGGGCGATGTGAAATGTTTATTCCATGAAGTTTCAAAGCCGCAAGCTTTGTACAATAAGTTCACGTCATCTGAAACACACAGAAATCGTTAATTATAATGTTTGGTCATCACTATTGGATACATAAAACAGCAACTAGCTTGTAGACAATTAGGTTGCGTTGTTAATTTTTAATAATACAGGGTGTAAGGTGTTCTTTCTCGAAGTCGAAAATTTCGAATAATTTACAGACTCAACGAAAACGGAAAACAATAGTCATATGCATTAATTAATATGAAATTGTGGTTTAATTCAGTTTGTATTTTGTGAACCCCTTTGTCACCCGAGGTCGTCGACCCCGCGCTTCGGCCACTGTTCAATTGTGTTACATTGCGTTTTGTGCAAAAAAGCGGTATAAAATCGTATTTCATTTTTTTTATCACAAATATTATATTTTCACTTTCTGCAATGACTCCATCATTCAAATCAATGAGTGAGTTTTGTGTTAATATACTCAAAATAACAAATAGCAAAGCAAGGTTATGCTACATAAGAGCATATTTACGAACCCAAGCTCAGTAAATTTTTTAGACCAAGCCTTTTCGTGACCGATTTAATTGTGTCATTCATTTCTTTGCTAATCCCATAGAGTTTTTGTTCCGTGTATGTTAATGGATTCTTTTTTACTTGCTTTTGCCACTTGTCACAGTGTTTGTAAAACTGAAATAATGACAATTTTCTGTTGTAAATTTTATGGAAGAGTTAATAGTCTATCTCACAAATCCATAATATAAACAAGCTAATTTTAAATATAAAAATGTGAGCCGTCACGGGACGCCTGGCAGATGTGAAACATCGACATTATTTTGTAAAAGTAATATGCAGAAAAGAACAGATTGTGATAGGAACTAAATATGTCATAATGATAAAATAAAATATTACGAAAAAATAATTTGTTTTCAAGTAAAACACAGGTTATGTGTACTGTAGTAAACAACACTGTATACACTACGGAGTATACACTATAGGTATCCGAGTTCAGTGTAGCGATGGCAGTAGAGATGGCTTAGCGCCGGATCGAGTGGGAGAGAATCGCACAGTGGATTGCACATGGCGACGCGTCGCCAGGGCATGCATCGCCACGCCAGAAATCGGTTTTACGTGCGGCTATAGATGTTTCACATCAATAATGATTTATTTACATTTTAATACTAAACTTATGTAATATTTACCCTTAAAACTGTGTCAACTTTGGCCGCCGAAGAGAATAATACATCTTGGGCCTCCTTCTTGTCAAAGAGCCCATTTGCAAAATATCTTGCGCTTTGTTGTGCTCTTTGTGTTGCCGTGTAGCGAAACTATAAACGGAGGCGAAATATTAATACACATTTACTATTTAAATGTATTTTTTAATATCTGGTCTTCAGGTGATTGCTAAATCCCATGACTAAAAACAAGTTTAATAAAATTTAAATACATGACATACTCTATGGCAAAAATGTCAGGAATTCTAAGTCTAGTAAGCTTATTTAATTTCAATGGCAAAAAAAACTGACCCATTCCACTTTCATCCAAACTAAGATTTTACTGAGTTGTGAATATCAAAAATGTATAACAATAGCAAGTCCGCTCACACCATGAATATCAAATCTTTCACATAGGTACTGACACCCACCAGGAATGTAAGCTGCACCCTATAGTACAGCATTTCAATAAAATGGTAAATTACTATATTTTATTACATACTTAATAAGTTTAATAATATTTAATTATAAAATTTGTTTACCAGGAATGTCTGATTGTCATATTTTTCTTTAACAGCTCCCGGAAATCGTTTTCGTGTTCTTTCTGCTAAAATTATCATTTCATCTTGTCCCTCTAATGTTAGGAATTTTTCTTTTTCCAAATCCAAGTCCCATGTCCAATTTTCGATTTTTTTTATTTGTTCATTGGATAGTTCACCTATAAAATAATTCACGAAAAAGTCTAAAAAGTGTAATCATTCAAAGTTGATTTTAATAACTTTTTATTTTTTACTAATAGTTAGGGGTATTTGAAACTTTTTAAGATAGTTTATGATACAATCTATTTATTCTTCTACTAGATTTTTAATATTGAGGCTTTTTTTTAATGGTATAATATGCACAACTAATTTGTGACTCACACAGTTATATATCTCTGTAGCAAAGCACAAAAATGATATTAGTAATATACATGAACGCATACTCAGAATCTTTCTCACAAGTCTTGGCAAATGATAACAATGTGGTATCAAAGTAATTACATTTTATAACATATATAATATACATATACATTAATATTAATATATTTATTTGCTAAATTTTATATTGTTATAAAAGTTATATATTTGCTTCTGCCTGTTAATAATGATTAATTAAGTCACTTTAAAAATGATAAAACCTTTGCCAAGCCTATGCCTCAGTAATATTTCCAGCTTCAACTCTTTTAATCGTGTATTTATTTTTGTTATATCCTTAGCATTAGGATATCTTGTTCCATGTCTTATTACCATCCATATTTTTGAGTCCTTACAATCTGAAATTATGAACAATAATATTAAATTATTATTTTTCAAGTCATAACATTACTCAGATGCCAAGTTTATTGTCATATAACTTTTTCGGCAAGCACTTGGTCTACTTGGTATTATATGATTACTGCAGTGGATACACATCACATTGTAAATGTCACCACTCACCTTTAAACGTAAAGCAAACTGAGACTTAGTTGTCCAATTTTTCAAAATAGAATACATGACTGCTTCACTAAGAAAATGGGCAGAATAGTTGAACAAACTCATATAGGCTCATAATCTTCCTGATTACATATCCCTAAAATTATGAACTTAGAAAATGTTTTTTTTTTTAGGAATGGAGGATTACTTGTGGCTCTTACGCCTTTCTAGGTTGAGAAAAACGAGTGGGCGAGCACCAGCTCGGCCAGGAAGGGTGAAATTTTCTAAGAGCTGCTCAAGCACCTTCAAAGGAGACTAACAGCTCAAGGGGAACTGTGTCACAAATGAATCTACTAGCAGATTTGAATCATGACCCACTAAAGAGATCCAGCAAGAAATTCAAAAAGGCTGATCTATTGGTTGGATTTCATATTGAACTTTTTGAAAGATTTTATAAGTATGGTTACTAGGGTCCCTATACTGCTCCTAGTGTTAGAGGCTTCTAACGACAGTGTTAAGAGATCGTGTGGATGGATAAGGACATGACTGGCTCTGAGAAGGCAGCGGTCATGGCGCATTGACTTATCGAATAACTGAAAATCTTTGATTATAATATGGTTTTAAATAATTATTGATAGAGACAAATAAGTTGCTTTAATTTATTTAGATACATATATTTTTAAATACTTCTTAGAACCTACAACACCCACATAAATAGTAACATGCTCATCCTTCACTCATCTGTTAATCTGAAATTCTAATCTATCGTTTCCTTTTTAGTATGAAATATTTAGTACACACTTACTTGGATATTTAATTTGAGAATCATTTTTGTTTCCTTTAAGTCTGTAAGGGGTGCGTGACCCTAAATGATTTTGAATATTGCTAGATTCAGATGAGCAGTACAATGCAAATGATACTAAAATGAACAAACATAACTTCATAGTTAAGCAAGTTATAATTAATTATCTTCCCTAATTTGTTTTTACAAGAATTTATCAAGTAATCTAATAATATACCCGCCTACTTATTACTATTTGTTATCATAATGAATCTCAAATATTAAGTGTATTATTTAGGATAATAAATTGAAGCATTTGAAGCCGGGCTAGAATTTTCACAAATCTGTGATTGGGAAGTTCGACAATCGTGACAATTCTGACATTTGGTTGTTTTTTTTTTTTTTGATGATCTGGTAATGAGACTTTTAAGGCATATTTTTTCTACTTAAATTCTGATAAAATATAAAAAATGAGACGAAGATGATTATTGTATAGCTCTGAGCAATTGAGATGATATTAAATGAAACTAAATAAGATGGGATAAAATAAAATCTCAGTAAAATGGTGGTTATTTACTGAGACTTTTGGAAGCACCTGAAAAGCTGCGTCCAGCGGCATTGTTTCATTTTCCCACATATGTGCACTTTTGCACGTAGGGATACCAGCAATTTGGAACGCCTTGTGGTGACCGGTAAAATAGAGGGAAAAAGGCCTAGGGGTAGAGGTCTCAAACGATGGTCGGACCAAATAGCCGAGGAACTGGGGATACCTATCAGCGACGCACTCCACCGGGCTGCAGGGCGGGATCGATGGAGACAGTTGGTTGACGAAATCGGACGGAGTCACGATCCTCAGCAGTGAGGAACCGATCGAAGAGAGAGAGTGCACTTTTACAGATGGTAAACAGGTAATCGGTATGAGGTAATCAACAGTGACAGAACCGTTAATGTTGGTGGCTGATACATTGGTGATCCTCAATATACCTCGGGAGAATTTCAAAAAATATCCACTCGTATCACCATTAAGAATAAGAGAGGTAAAATTCCCGGCAGAAGCTCTCTCATTTGATTTTATTTTAATATTATCATCAATCATAGTACAGCCATGACAACGAAATGACAATAAGGGGCATATTACATTGTATTGCTGTAGATCAGTCTTTCCCAAGGTGGGCAATAATGCCCCCTTGTGGGTGGTGTAGGCTTAATGGGGGGCGGTAATAGACCCAGAAAAAAATGGAGGCATTGTGTATAGGCTTGGCAGACGATTTGTAATTTCATCTAGGAGGACTTTTAGATACCGACTGAGCTCTTACTATAGTGGTTCTAAGTGGGTAGAAAAAATGGGGGCGCTAAAAATAATTTATTCTCAAAGTGGGCAGTAGACAAAATAAGTTTTAGAACCACTACCGTAGATAGACAAACAAGTTCAGTTCACCTTCTTTAAAGTACTTATTGGAACTCAGAAACATCATATGGGATAGCTGGTTACCCTCAATAGATCAAATCGAAATACTGATTGTTCTATTTAATTGCTTTCCCACCGTTCTTACTAGAAGTCGCAAGTTCGAAGAGAAATAGGCGTGATAGCAGCACTTACCTATTTGTAAACAAACCATAGTAATAGTGTAAGTATGTATGCATTTTCACAACTGAAATTTAAATGAAGTGGAATTTTGTCCATTAAAGTTACATACATGACTAAGTAGTCCAGTAGCAACCCTGACTGCTGGACTGAGGTTGTGTGTTTTATTCTCACATCAGACAAATACTACTGTGTTGAATAATTTGTTTGCTCACTGGGTGTTTAAAATCTATAAATGCATATATATTTAAACATGTACAAGTGTTTTTATTAGTCTTTAGTTTCCATAGTACAGGGGACCCTAGTTTGCGACCGTGTGTGTGACTTGTCCCCGGTTATATTATATTAAAATGAAACAATGGGACAAAATTATAAAATTTATTCTTTCCATTATTCAACTTCCAATTTTATACTTGATTGTTGTAATGTTGCTTTTAATGAAAAAGGTTTTTTAAGATTCTCAATATTGAATGATTCTGTAGCATAAGCCTCACTTTCAGGTGATGTGTGTAAGGTGAAATCAATATCTTTTATTTCTTGCTCTGCTTCCACACTTTGAACAAATTGTGCAAATGGAGGTGTACCTTCCTTAAACAGGTGGACCGTTTGATCTAAATATTTCATATACACATCTTTGCCTAAGAATTCAACTTCTGTATTTAAATCGTTCATAGAAAATTCTGGAACATCTAATAACAACCCTGCCTCTTTAGCACAACCAATAGCTATTACCTCATCTGGGTTTATACCCGACAGAACTTCAGCATCAGGAAGCAAATTTGCAATGGTAGACTGTAATTTAGGTATCTTCATACTCCCTCCACATAACACAATTTTGCTAATTTTACCATCAAAACTTTGTATTAGCTTCTCGGCAGGCTCTACATAGGAAGCTATTTTTGATGATATTATATTCTCAAATCTAGCCCGAGACACATTTTGGCTCCAGTCAACACCATCAAGCAATGACTCAATAAATACATGAGCTGAATTTAAAGTAGATAAAACGTTTTTACAGTTATCAGCATGGTTTAAAAGTTTGGCCATTGCTCTTCTACTTTCCTGAGGGTCTAACTTCCACTTCTGTTTAAATTCTTGTGCAATAAAATCAGCAAGATCTTTTGTCAAGTACTGTCCGCCTAAATCCGAACGAAAAATATTTTTTTCAACACTAACAAAACCAGCTGATACTTTGGCAATAGATACATCACAAGATGATCCACCAAGTCGATAAATAAGTACATTCACATCTTCTAGATTTTCTTCAATGTTATAGGCTAATAAAGCAGCAGCTGGTTCACTAATCACTTGAAGTACCTCGAATCCCGCCAGTTCTGCGCATTTTACTAAGCGTTCTCTGCTTTCATTTGACCAATGTAGTGGGGCAGCGAGCACCAATTTAAGATCACCCTCATTCTTCACAGAATGACTAGCAATCGTAAATAGTTTAGCATAAATTTTAGTGGCGATGTTATCAGGACTAGAGTATAATGTAGTTTCGCTTGTCTGGAATTCATATACAAGTTTTTCGTCGTTCTGAATTTGGCACGATGATGATAACTCAACATATGACAAATCATCTTCATTGAAATCACAGTTCATTAGCCGTTTATTGTGCTTAATAATTGACTTCGATGACGCTTGTCCTGACTTTGCTGGAAGGCCAATTTCCCATTCTGTACCATTTAGAGCAATTATTGCGGGGGTGACACGATCGCCGGCGTCATTGGCTATCACAGATATTGTGCCGTTCGTAAACGATGCTAAGCATGCTGTACTATTGCCCAAATGTATTCCGTAAGCTGATGCCATATTTTAAATAGATAATTGTACTATTAACAATACTAAAAGTTCATAATAATTCAAATAAAAATCACATGCACATTTGTATCGTTTAACCATAGATAACTGGCATCCGGCATTTGACAGTGACTTAGTTGAGAGTAGTTCTATTTTTACAACTGAAAAGACAAAGATATCATACCATACACGGTAATCATTTATGTATAATTTTTTTGAAAAATTATGTGGAGTGAAATCTGAAGTGAGTGGATTTGATTAATTTAAAACATTCATCAGTTGACATCAAGCTAAATGAAATGAGATGAGATGATATGGCATGAAATATAATCTCAGTAAAATGGTGGTTATTTAATGAGACTTTTCAGTGGACTTTTTAGAAGCTCCTGAGAAGCTACTTCCAGCGGCTTTGTTAAATTTTCCCACATGTGTTTACTTTCACATATACTAAACAGTTTATAAACCATGGTTATTACATATTTAAACCTGAAGAAACACTAAATAGACAAAATATAATAATTCACACAACTTCGCTTCTCGCGTTACCGCCAAAAAGTCAATTTCATTTCATTTAATTTCATCCCAGTTGATTAATGTCTCAAATTAATCATCTTCATTTCATTTCACACCATAATTTCATTTTTCATAAAAATATGAATATAAATTAAAATAAGACATGACTTAAAGGTCTCAGTTACCAGGTCATAAAATCCCTTAAAAATATATATACATACGTCTATAAAATAGCGGCATTGCTTAAATTAGCGGCAGCTTAAAAAGTTAAGCAATTATAATTAAAAGATTTCTTTAATCGTTTTCAGCTACATCAATGTTAAAAATATAAATTTTTTATTTAATTTGCAAACTGTCCAATATCGGAATGGTTCATAATTTAGGCGATAAGTCAACCACAAACCTTGATCGTTTTGAAAGTATTGTACAAAATTTAACTAAATGTAAACTAGTAAGTAAGAATTCATATAACTAGGTATAATTTCATAATATGTTTAGTTCTTGTATCGTCAATAAATTCACTAATGCTTAATTTGTATACTTACAGGAATTTTACAAAGACAGGGAGGAAATCAGGAAAATTCATGAAATAAATAAAAAATTGGAAGTAGATTTGAAAGAAACCCGTGAATTAGAAAAATCACATCGCTACCGCTTATTGACATCGCGTGAAATGATAGGAAATTTACAAGAAACTGTATCTCAATTGGTGTATTTAAAAAGAGATGTAAAAAAATTAAAAGACGAAATACTTTTGAGAGAAAAAACTATTAATAGTTTTGAGAAGGTATGTATATTTTAAAATTTGAGTACATTTTAATTTACATTCGAAGGGCAATTTAGTCTAATAAAGTTCTATAACTTTCCATGAATGGCATAATATTAAAGGATATCAATGAAGACAATTTTCCATATCAGTCGTCATCAGCAACCGCCTGTTTCTATTATGAATCAATGTTACGTTTATAGTTGCTACATTGGCGCCACTCTTACTTTTACCCTTCACAACAATAATCTATTTTTATTATTACTTATTTAATGAGAATATATAATTACGAATAAATGAAATAGTTAGTGATCGGATAATTTTTTAATCAACCAATCTAAGCTGTCAATTCGCGAAACTTTAGGATAAAGAAAATTTATTAATGAAGAATGAAATTAGTTTGGAAGAGCTACGTAACAATTATGAAAAGGAAATGGAGGAAATGCGTGCGCTGAACGAAAATAAAAGTCAGTATTTTATTTTATAATTAAATGAACTTCTTAGTTATATTTAGTATTTTGTGTTAGTAACAGCTAGCGAAATACTTTAATTAAAACTTCGTTACCTCAATCTATTGGACGCTTACTTCTTTATGGACAATAAAAAGACAACGGACCGCACAAGGGCTGCGTTGTCCAAATTTACGTTCATAATTAAAAATCTAAATAAACAAGTAGTGTGTTACCGAAAACAATAAATGTAAACTACAAAATCTCATATTCAAACGAATTTTCATGAAACATTTTCCACCTCAATTATCCTATGCACAGTCCTACTTAGGGGAAGCATCTATAATGAATGTCCCCAGTGTGAATAGAAAAAGGACTTTTCAAATGGTGCTAAGACCTACTGTTATTCCGTACGCGTATATACCACCAGTCTGCTTATTTCTGCCGTCAAGCAGTAATGCGTTTCGGTTTGAAGGGTGGGGCAGCCGTTTTAACTATACGGAGACGATATAACTAATATCTTAAGGTGGGTAACGGCATTTACGTTATACCGGTAACCACTTAACATCAGGTAGGCCGAGAGCTCGTCTACCCACCAAAACAAAAAAAAAATGCTTTTGTTAATTAATGGAATGCCATACTTGTCATTTGCCGTCTATTATTAATCTCTTGCCAATGTTTTTCCATCCCTGAGACCCTGCCTGATCTGTAGGTGGCTGGTAGAATTTGGAATGAGATTCACGAAAGATGGGGCTGCTCGCGGAGTAATTTGAGAGAATTACCATCAAATACCTGCCTGTGTTGTCATCAAAGACAACCGTTCATTTTGATTTAACGAGACTCCCTCAGTATTAATAAAAGTAGTTGACGCCTGACTTCAAAGGTTTAGTTGCCTGCCGCGTCGACGACAGCGATTGGGATGATCTTCGTTATTCATGCCGGTAACAGCCCTAATCTTGACGCTGCAAAAGCAGGTTATTTTTATTAATTCGCGAAGAAGCTGTTCTTCAGTTGTTAGGTCTCCTTCGGAGGCGCTCGGGCAGCTGTTAGCAAATCCCATCCCTCCCGGCTGAGCTTTTGCTCGCCCACTTGTCCTGGTGAAACTGGAAAGGCCTCCGGTCCACCAGTAATCCTTCAATCATAAAAAAGGTTGTTTGTCTCCAAAAACAGGTCTAGTGCGTTTTTTTTTAATTTGCTGACCCTACTCGATTCTAAGTGGGGATACGAACAATCCCTGTTCTAGTGTATTTGTCCTTTTCGTTTGCCAAACCAGCCATCACGTAACTAAATATACCCTCACCCGAAGAATCTAATATAACCCCTCGAGGTTACTAGAATAGGTAAAAAATAAAATATATATGTCCGTATCTTTAAAAAAACCACTGGAGTTTCTGCTATCAACTATGTAGCTATGCAGTTTCTAACAATGCATTTCGTCTGTTCTAACTTGTATAGTACATGAAATCCAGCATGAATCGGACGCGAAAGTGGCACAGTACACTTGCGTCATTGAAGAGCTTCGTTCTAAAATTAAGGACTTGGAAGCTGAACATAGAGAGAAGGTAGGTTTTGTTTTTATTGCTGAGATCGGTGCACGACCTAATCGCCCACTTAAGTCACCATTGGAGCCCATAGACATCAGCCACGTCAATGCCGCCGCCCATCTTGAGACAATTGTCTCAAATTTTACAGTATAACAGCAACCCTACCCTTTAAGCCGAAACGCATTACCGGGTTACGGCAGAAATAGGTAGGGTAGTGGTACCCACACACGTGGGCTTACATAACGCTCTACAACAGTGTATACGCTTATAAAAAAATTTCAGATTTGATTTTTATTACACGATGTTATTCGTTCATCGTGAAATTCATTCGTGAACATTTGTCACGTACGTATTTCATTGGAAAAATTGGTATTTGTCTTTATACTCTCACACCGTTACAGTTACTTCACTCGATACGAATGCAGCAGCCATGTTATCCTTTAGACCACGATGACTTCAGCTTAGGCAATTTTTAAGTTTATGAACTCACGGCCCATTAGTGTTAATTGGTTATTTGTGCCTGTGTCCACAGATATGCTTTAATATTTGTGTTGGTGTTAGTGAGAGAAACTACTAAATAGAATAAGGATAACAATACAAATGGATACTTTAATGTCGATTTTTTTAAGGAAAGATGCCTTTCACTGTTCCTTTCGCTCATAATGTTCTAGGTAAACGTAGTAGTGCTAGAATACGAAGAGAAGATACAACGTGGTGCTGCCCAGATAGCGCAGTTGCAGGAGCAATTAGCTCACCAAGCCGCTCGTACTGATGCCAACATTGACGCTTATCGAAGGGTTTGTTAATGTGGCCCTGTTATATTGATATGCTATTAATGATAGACTAGTGTCAACAATTGAGTATCCATAACCCTTTGAGCGCTTCTTTTTTTCCCTACCTATACTGATAGCCTTGATAGGCTATTTCAGCTTACCCTAGCGTGTGTAGGTGAGCTCTCGGGGCTCAAACCGGAAGTGTTGCTAACAGTGGCCCTAGCAAGAGCAGTGCTTCGCAGAATCTACCACCGGATCGGAAACGCGACCCAGTGAGAAGATCCGGCGAGAAACTCAGTGAGCTGAGTCTATGGGTTAATTACTCGTCAGGCCCTTCGTCGCAAGCGACGGATTCGGCGACGGGTGTTTGAGCGTTTGTTAACGTTAGATGTGTTGGATCAATAAAAATAGGTCCTGTAGATGAATAGACTAGCTTACGGCCTCGGTATTGTTAAGGTTAAGGAATCAGGATAACTGCTTCGCGATAAACATAGACCATACGAAAAAAATCAACCTTCAACCGTTTTGTTATACTTTTCGACGTGGAGTCCTACTACTCCGCGCACAGTCGGAATAACCCCCTAAACTACCAATAATTAGACCGAGAGGAAAAAATGATGGTCCTAAGCAATTGAGAGTTCAGCCTTGTTCCTAAAGGTAGACTGCTTCCATTATTCACGGGCTCTACTTAATACTGTGAGCATGTCTAGCTCTCCACGCCTTAATTCCCAAAAAAGTCGATCTCATCTCATTGATTTAGTGTTTTGCAGATTCTTTTTCATGTCATACTTACCGCGATGTGTTTATAGAAAAATATTCCTTTGCTAAAAAAGGTATAAGTAAATCGTTTAAAGAATGCTTATGAGTGTACCTGCAATCTAAGAAAATACCTACACATAGGGAGAACGGTCCTCTTAGTCACACTATAATTGACTTCGCGTATGAGCTATATAAGTTTGCTTCATTGCGTGCTGTTTTAAAAACAGTACAATATGAACGTAAGATCTGGTAGTGGAATCGTTCCAAAATATGAATATGGAGGTGGTATTGTTTAGCACAGTTTGTGTTATGATATAAACTACGACACGAAACTTAATTCATAATTGTTTCATTATATCATATTTAAAAAAATCGTAATTTTGCTGACGAAACCGTACGTGCCCAATTCCATCTAATTATAAGCGGCATAATTACATAACGACTATTAAAAATAAAATTGCAGCGCCTCGAAGATCTAGAGGAGAAACTCAAGCAGAGTCAATTTAAAAAATATCTAGCGCAAAGTACTTATCCATCGCAATATGAAACTCAAGTCGAGCGTCCTTATTCCGTTGATAGAGATCGTTACACGGACACTAATTCGGTAGAATTAGATCCAATGTTGGAAACTACAAGGTCTAATATGACATTGAGCCAGAATAAGGCTTCAAGAACGAATACATTACAAGTAATGTATTACGGACAGAATAATAACAAAGCAAAAGAGAAGAAAGGTTCTTTTAATATTACGAAGAAGAGAAAGCTGTACAGTGAAAAGGATTTTCAAGATATGTAGTTTGGTATTTCGTAACATTATTCTGTGAAATAAACGTTTTTCTTTCGTTTGTTTTCATTATTTAGATACCAGACAAGGGGATGTAAGATCTAAATTTTTATTACATTAAAGTTTTATTCAAGAAAACTAGCATGTTCGATGTACAAAAATATCTGAATAAAAAGCGATATTTCTTTGTGATTTTGTAATATTAGCGCAGTACCTACATATGTGATTACGACGTACGGGAGATTCGATAACAAAACATGAAAAGTAAGCGAATCCCATGTCCGTTTGATATATTATTATACCTAACCGATACTGATGGCTTGGTTTTATCAATAGCGAGCTTCATAGACAATTTTTATACAAAAATTATTATATCTCCGAGTATTTGAATGGATTACGTAGACAATTTTATTACGTGATGGAGTTTGTATTCTTTCAAATAACGAAAATTTGAATGATAAATAGACCTTTTAATTACGCTGATAATATCTTACATGAGTACACAAGGAATATAAATGTGGTGCATTCAAGTGAGTTACATCACAAGCGATTGTGACTGTCTGTATACATTAGGTCGTCTTTGCCTAAAATTATAAGAAAGATTGGTACTTGTCTGCGATTAAATCCCCCAGTAGGTATGTATCGTACGGTATGGTACCAATTTTTCTAATGAATTACCGTACGAACTATATCTCACTCTCCCAAAGGACTACCACGATGACGGAAAACCTACCAAAACCCGTAAAATTATATCTTTACGTTATGAGGGGATGACTGATGGTACAGTGCCATGCTATACAATAATAGTGACTACATTTACTTTCTGATGTCCATGAACTCCAGCAACCGTTCATCGGGAAGACCATGAACTCTTAATTGGTAATTCCAATTTTTCTATTACGCGATTTTTTCTTCGATTTTCGGTGAAAGTGAATATGATATCTCGGATACCAAATGAAGGATATTTCGTGTCCGAGGTGTCAGTACACCTTGTCTCATATACTTGCTGCGGGCACCGATAGCGTTTGAGAAGCTTAAAATCACTGAACGCATTTTTTTTACTGTGGTAAGCAGCGAACATCCGGCATACTTTTTACTTTTACTGGTGGTAGGACCTCTTGTGAGTCTGTGTGAGTGGGGCAGCCGTTGTAACTATACATGAGACCTTAGAACTTGTATCTCAAGGTGGGTGGCGCATTTACGTTGTGGATGTCTATGGGCTCTAGTAACCACTTAACACCAGGTGGGCTGTGAGCTCGTCCACGCATCTAAGCAATAATAAAAAAAAAAAATACTGCATACGGCTGCTCATGGAAATCAGCAATGACTAGAGGCACAACCTAATGAGCAAAGTTAGGAAGTTAATAAGTTTATTTAATTTTTAATTTACTTTTTTTTATTGCCCTTGTAGGCAGGCGAGCATACGGCCTACTTGATGGTGAGTGGTTACCGTCGCGCGTGGACTTCAGCAATGCCAGGGGCAGAGCCAAGCCTACCGATTACAATTTACGACAATACTGATTACGAAGTCGTTAATTACCATACTTTGTCAATTCACTAATATATTTCTACATTATATAACTATGAATTTTGCACCTCAGCGAAAGTAACAGAATAATGAAGAGAAATAAAGCGTCAATGTATAATAATTTTCATGTGAAATTGAAAGCTAACCACAATTTTATATAACAACACAATAAAAATCAATCTCCTCATATACTTACCATAAATACCTATCATTGTTTCAATGTGCTTAAGTTAACTTGATTTCTCTTATAGCACTTAATATTACGATGAATACCGTTTTACCTTTAAAACGCGAAGTAGGTATTACCCGCGAATACGTTAAAATAAAAATCAAAGCATTTGAATATCAATTTAAATTTTATTCCAAATCTTTGGCTATTTAAAAGTATACAACCAATTCCTAATTTATAACATCACTTATAAAATATTTTGGCTACATTTAATGTGTATATTTAAAACAAGAAAAAGCCATTTAAGTCATTTTTTTATAAATCACCTTTCTTCACTATACGAAGTGTCATGTGTGTAAACATAATCTTTTATAACATTCTATTGGTTACGAATCAGTCGATCGAGTGAATTCCAGCTGCAGGAATAATCAATTCGCAAATGACCATATCTGGACAAGTGGAAATTATCAGGAACTGTTTTTGGGTAAGGCCGTGCCCAGTCTTCGTATTCTGGAGAAAGACTTTCGTAAGCAAACTGCTCATAAGCCTCCATCATCCTAAAACGAAAAAATAAAAAACATTTTTGTAAAAGTGTTAGAGTTTCAAACGTTTCAAATACTGATGATATTTTACTGGTGTTAGGACCTCTTGTGAGTCCGCGCGGGTAGGTACCACAACCCTGCCTAATACTGCCGTGAAGCAGTAATGCGTTTCGGTTTGAAGGGTGGGGTAGCCGTTGTAATTATAATTGAGACCTTAAAACTTATGTCTGAAGGTGGGTGGCGCATTTACTTTGTGGATGTCTATGGGCTCCAGTAACCACTTAACACCAGATGGGCTGTGAGCTCGTCCGCCCGTCAAAGCATAAAAAAAACTTCAGAAAATTTACACGATTAATTTAGTAGTTAGATTCAAGTGAGGTTAGCAACACATTGACGACGATTATTAGATGTTACAATACTGAAAAATATATTTCAAATTACGGAATGAGTTATCTACTAAAGTTTAAAAATCAATATTATCTAATGCGTAGTGCTATTCACTTAAATTATCAATACATTTTTAGCTCTCATTGATAATATCTGAATAAATTAGTCTACTGTAGCCGGTGATATCGTCACATCTTCAGCGTCGCTCATTGACATCATTCATTCCAGAAGATACGGGAACGAAGTAGTTGATTAGCGCGGTAATGCATATCCAAATTAACCGAGTAAGGTCGTTGAAAACCTTAAGCATGTAATTCCAATTATGTCGTAAAACATTATGTTGCGTTATGAACTCATTAGGCGATAGTGTATCAGAATAACTAGACCGAAGAAAAAATGTTAATTTGGTAATAATGTGAATGCTCAGAATATTTTGTAAAAGTAAACGTTACATTTTTGTAGAAATTCGTGAATAAGTTTTATAACACGGTGTTAAACTTCCATATTATCATTACATAAATGGGTTTTGCATCTGTTTAATTTGTTAGGACTGGTACTCGAATTGCCTTCACGAATCTCAATCGTGATGCAACTTGCCTATACCCATCACAGAACAAGCAATAGATGCATGCATATTATTTAAATTGATTTATCAGCTACGAATCAAACATCGCCCATAAAAATAACAAAATAAAAAGAATGAACTAAAATTCATAAAGATAATAAATCAGTGGTTTTCTGTTTTTCTATTTGTTACAAATTAACAAATCCTTAAATGTGTTTTTTCACAGGTATAAAAAGATTAATGAACGGAAACTAGCTAAGAATAATGGGTATTTGTTTCAATAAAATCGGACGGTGTAAAATCATATTGTCATTTAAAGATTGGTATTTGCCTTTACTGGCCTATCTTAAAAGTTAGTAAATATTTAAAGAGCTGTGTTTGTCTACAAAATTTTCACTCTTCAAGTAGGTACTGAATTTATATTGACGAAATTTTTGTAGGAAATAGTTTGACACCTAGAAAATAATACAGGTTACAGAATATTATCTCACTGCTGAGTAAGGATCTGCACGCGATTTAAGGTGTAGCCCACGCAGACTAAGCCGTTGGCGGTAACCTAGTAATCTGTACTTTATATTCTAGATTATAAATATTATAAATCTGAAACTGTGTTTGTTTATTAATTTGGTAGTATGTTTGTTTGTTTGTCCTTCTTTCACGCCAAAATTAAGCATATGCTGCTTGCTGACATGATCTTTATTAAAGTAGCATACCTTCTCTACAAACATCTGGTTAACACAGAAAACTATACTGACGCTTCTTCTTGAATACGCGAGCGAAGCCGCGAGTGACAACTAGTAATGTAATATATAGGTTGCAAATATTAGAACTATATTTTTGGTAACTTTTGGGATATTTATGTTACTTCTACTACTACCTTTTTTTTAATAACAAGTAGGCTATGTTCCCTCCATTTTACAATAAGCTATAGATCAATTAATTGATTTATTAAAGGTACGTAAGGTATACAAGTTTGGACAGGAAGAGTCTATATTGTTTTTCAATGACTTGCATTTACTAACGAATTATGCCTACCAATCTTCGTTCACGTAACATAGTGTGTATAGAAAGTGGTGTGTGTTCCAAAGGTAATTACACTTATGTCTGTAGTTATACATTTGTTTCCGGTGCATTCTTTTGTTAATTTCTTCGTATATTGACGGTCAGATCACGAAATCTTATTACCGCCATTACGTAGAATTGCACGAGGTGATTCACAATAAATTTAAATATTTTTTATGATCGTTAGTCATAAGTGTTTCCATAGTATATTTTTGTACTAAATAGGTAGTGAAGTTATATTATTGATTAATTCATGAAAACTATCTATTAATACATTTATTTTTTTCAAATTGATTTTTATTACCTATACGATGCTATTCGCTTATTGTGGTAGTCATTCGTGAACGATAAAGACATTTTCACAAAAAAAAGTTATTTAGGTACAATTGCTCTACCATATTAGTCATAGATATTTTAATGAATTTAATATTTTGTTCTTCACCCTTTAAAGTGTCGCAACAAAAATTAAATAGTTGCATGATGCACTTCTGCATTAGTCATTAGGTAAGTAGATAATATAAGGCCGTGAGCGCAAAAGTGGCTTAACCCACAATTATTCATATCCGTACTTATATATTGCAATTTATTTAAAACATAATAAATTTTGATACAAAAAAATAAAAAATAATTAGGGATTAGTAAATCCCTAATTTCACCCATATAATAATATGTATTACATTTTATTATGGCTTTGTAATCATTGTTTTTGCCTATAAAGCAGCGTAAAAGTAAATTCAAACTTCATTATATCCATACTAACTATGGTAAGCTTAGGCCACTATTGCATCTAAAAAAATATATTGGTATTAAAGATAAAATCCAGAGAGGTCATTGCAAGGTTGTTTCCAGGTTTCTCTAATAAATGCGAACCGAGCATTTTCACAAGTGCAGTGCAACTTTCATAACTTATTGTCGGGAGCAAAAAAACAGAAGAAGAAAAAAACAAGAACTGGTGAACATTCTCACGGTATTGTAAACGCGTTATAGTAAAACAACAATTATTATTATACTGTGCTCGTCAAGAATTTTCGTTGTAAATACTCTGGGCTCAGACGTCGCACGTTTTTGTTTGAATCATAGATAATAAAGAATGCTGTGACGTATACTCTTTTAGTATTTATTGTATCATTAATTTCTTAATTGGATATATGTATGTAAAAGTTAAATCGGTTTTTGCAACACCTCTATACGCTATTATGAACGAACGGTTGTATTTTTTCGGTTAGAAATAGTTTTCGAACTATTCAGCCTTGTCGAATCTAGAACAACACTTCACATGTCACACATCTTTACTTGGACATGGAGTATAATATTATTGCGTGACTTCAATTTCAGATCCAATTCGTCATCGGTTGCATACAGCCACATTTTTTGAAGGAAAATATCGAGAAGAGCCTCGGTGGCCAATTTCCCGATATATACCTACTTTCATACTTGAAGTAGTCGTGGCTTAAAGGATAAGACGCCCGGTGCATTCGTATCAATGCACCGGTGTTCGAATCCCGCAGGCACGACCAATTTTTCTAATAAAATATACATAACTACTTAAAAAATGTTCACGATAAAGGAATAATAACATTGTGTAATAAAAATCAAACTCGCAAAATTATAATTTGCGTATTTACTGGTGGTGGTAGGCCGTCTTGAGAGTCCACATGGGAAGGGCCGAGAACCCTGCTTATTTCTGCCGTGAAGCAGTATTGCGTTTCGTTTTAAAGGGTGGAGTAGCCGTTGTACTGTAAAAACTAAGACCTTAGTACTCATTTTTCAAGGTGGCTGGCCGCATTTACGTTGTAGATGTCTATGGGCTTCGGTAACCATTTCACACTAAATGGGCCGTGAGCTCGTCCACCCATCTAGACAATAAAAAAGAAACTTGATCGTCGTGTGTCTACTTTAAAATGCAATAAAAATATCACATGCCAAATATCCCAAATACCTTCTTCGAGAGAGCAACACGGCGCGATAACCCAAATGAAGAGCCGCCATCACCCTAAACATGTCATTTCGGATCCCTCCGATCCACTTTCGGTGCTTTTAGACATTCCAAGCACCGACCTCGTCCAGTGCGACGAAGAATTCGACAAGCAAGCTAACGCACAGACACAAGCCGCTGCGTTCCTCGTCGGATCTTTTCAGTGGGTCGCGATTCCTATCCGATAGTAGATTCGGCGAAACAATGCCCTTTTTAGAGCAGATGTTGGCAAAGTCTATCAGGCTGAGCCCCGTGAACTTGCGTACCAGTCCAGAAAAGCTGAAATAGCCCCTCGAGGCCACCAGCGATTAGTTAAGATAAAAACAAATACAAGGTTTGCTTTGTGGACTCTCCACATAGCCTTTAAAGCACACATAAACTAGAAAAAAAAACACCAGACTCATGCTCTAATTTAAATTCTACATGAGCAAAACGCGATCTCATTAGAGTTTAACTGTGGCTCCGTGTTTTTATCCATGATTTCTATTAGGAAAGTGCATTAAAGTAATTACACCGTTCGCGTACCATAGCACTGTAAAATTATAGAAATTATTATTATCATGGAGATGTTTCCCGTACCTACCAATCTGTTGAATTGTAACTCGTCTCATTAGCGTGAAAACGCTGTTTTCCTACGAAACCTCGAATGTCGTGACCAGTGCGCGTAAAACCGCTGTTTACAATATTTCATACGTCGTTATCTCAGTAAAACTGCCGTTTCATGCGTTGTCTAACGCAATCCCGATACATTGAGTAAGCATGGTTCTGATAATGGCCGTTGAACCATTTGAGAAATTTTATAAATGTCCACGCACTGGATATATTAAATCAATTTCCTAATAATTTCAGTGCTTAATTTTATTACTCAGTCACATACAGTTCGAAGCGTGCGTTATTAGGAGAAACAGATAAGTGAGTCGTCTATTATCAAAGGTGGCAATCTGTGCATTTGGACAAAAAAAATGTTATTGATATGTCAATACAGATTGATTTGAATATAATCGTCTCCTTCAAAGAATATGGTTCAAAACCTGCATTAAATAAAGTATTAACTTAACCTGTTATTTATCTAAGATGTCGTTCAGAAGAGTTTTGTGACTGCCAATGGAATACAAAGTCAAAAATTCCTTTTTCTGATTTACCAATAATTGTCCAAAAGTCACATTGCCGGCTTTGATAATAGTCGACTCAAGTAACCAAACAGCTGTATTGAAACACGAGAACTTGACGGAGTTTATATTTAAAATAACAATTCCAGTAAGAATTGCAATTGGCGGCCTTTTTACCTTTGAACGATCTTTTCTTTGCAATCTAGTACAGAAAAAAAGATTACGAAGAAAAAGTACAAGGTGCGTTTACTTTAATTGTGAGTATTCTCGTAGATCTGCGAATATGCCGCGAAGCGAATCTCTGTTAGGTACAATATTACCAACAAATACACAACATAAGTATGTGTTCAGGAAATGTCAAAGGCGGTCTGAGACCATATTTTTTTTTTTTTTTTTTATGATTGAAACTTTACTGATGGCCCGAAGGCCTTTCCAGTTTCACCAGGACAGGTGGGCGAGCGAAGGCTCAGCCAAGAGGTGTGGGATTTGCTAACAACTGCCCGAGCGCCTCCGAAGGAGACCTAACAACTCAAGAGCAATTGTTTCGCGAATGAATCTACTACCGGATCGGAATCGCGACCCGCTGAGAAGATCCGGCGAGAAACTCAGCGGGCTGATGCATGGGTTAGGTTGCACGTCGACCTCTTTGTCGAGTTCGACGAGTACGGTTACCGGGGTCCCTAAGCCTGCTCCTAGTATTAGAGCTGAAGGCATCTAATGCAAAGGTTATTGGATCTGATGGATCCGTAAGGACGTGTCTAGGGCGTCGACGGTGACTGGCTCCTGCATGATCAGGATTCGGGGAGTAGTCAGCGGCGGCAACGATAAGGCGATTATCATGACGCATAGCCTTATCGAAGTATCGTTCCGACGCTGACTTCATGTATTTCCGAATTGATTCGAGGCCCAGGTCGTCGTGTAGGTCAACGTTCCTCACGAACCACGGAGCCCCGACAGCTAACCTGCAAAAGCGGGATTGTAGGGATTGGAGGGTGTCTATGTGTGTGCGGGCCGCGTGAGCGAACACCACACTCGCGTAAGTCATGACGGGCCTTATGCAAGTTTTGTAAAGTGTCACCTTGTTCCGAAGGGACATTTTACTCCGCTTACAAATCATGGGGTAGAGTCTACCGAGAATAAACGCGGCACGGTCACGGACTGATTTTATATGCGGGCGGAATGTCATCGATGCATCCAGGGTAACGCCCAGGTACTTGACCTTCCTGGCCCAGGGTATGGGTTGTCTAAAGAGAGTAATCGGGGGTGTGAGATTCCTCCTCCTAATCCGGGAGGAAATCCGTGTGGAGCTTCCCCTCTGAAATAGCACCGCAGTACTTTTCGCTGGGTTGATGTCTATGCGCCATTTTCGGAACCACTGTCCTAGGGCTAGGGCTGCGCTCTGAAGCTTCTTCGCGATTAGGGACTTATTTCTACTAGAATAGTAAACAGTCGTGTCGTCGGCGAATAAAGCTAAATGGGTCGGCGGCGACCGGGGAATATCGTTGACGAATAAGCTAAATAGGAGGGGTGAGAGGACAGAGCCTTGCGGGACTCCAGCTGTGAGAGGTCGTGGGGAGGAGCGGGTTCCCTCGACTCGATATCGAAAAGAGCGGTTCGACAAGAAGTCCCGTATGATGAGCACGAGACTATCCGGCACGCCCATGTTGAATAGTTTGAAAATCAAACCATTGTGCCAGACTTTGTCGAACGCTTTTGCGACGTCGAAGAAGAGAGCTCCCGTGTATAACGGTTTTGGTCGATTAAGCCCCACAAGAATGTGCTCCGTGAGGCGGTGCACCTGTTGAACGCATGAGTGATTTGTACGGAATCCGAATTGTTCATCGATGAGAATGCCCTTGGATGAGACGAAGTCTCTGAGGCGTTTGTAGAGCAGACGCTCATACAGTTTGCCTAAAGACATGAGGAGGCTAATCGGGCGGTAGCTCGTCGGATGATTTTTTGGTTTACCGGGTTTATGTATGCCGATAACGTCCGCTTCTTTCCACACCGCGGGAAAGATACAGTTCGCCATAGCGGCATTGAAAATAGATGCCAACATCACGATGAGTTGGACGGGTAGAAGTTTAACAACGCGGTTAGATATACCGTCGGAACCGGGAGCCTTGCGAGGACGTAGGTCTTTGATCAAGTCTTTAACTTCTATCGGGGTGACGGGTGGTAACGCATCCGATGGTGGCAAGGAGGCTCTGCGTTCTACCTCACTGTCTACTAATTCTACATGAACAGGGTCCACGGATTGAGTGCTGGGCGTGCACTGGGTTTGTAATGTATCGGCCAGCAGCTCTGCTTTTTCGTCATCATCGAACGCCGCGAGTCGGCCTGAGGGGCCTACGAGGGGGGGCATAGTTACTACCGTATCCGATTTGAGAGTACGAGCTAAGCGGTAGTAAGACCTTTGGGAGGGCGCGAGTCCTTCTAAGAAATCAGACCATCTGGCATCTCGGACTTCGGCGATGCGAGACTTTACGTCGCGTTGTAGGGCACGCATTCGAATACGATTTTCCGCGGTAGGATACCTGTCGTAGGCGCGTATCGAGGCGTTCTTAGCTCTAAGGAGTTCCCTAATATCGTCGGACAATTTGAAGCGGTGAAGGAAGTCCTCCGCTACAACTTGTTTCGATGACCTATCTAATGTCGAGGTGATGTGTGACGTTAAGATGTCTATGGCTTCAGCGGTATCCTGAGGAGACGGGATAGAGTCCGGGTTAAACGGGAGCGATGGTGGATCAGATTCAGCCAGGCTGATGCCCAGCGTGTGCCAATCCACCACAGTCTTCGTGACGGGAACGGAATCGGGAGCGCGACCGAGCTTCATAACGACGGGACGGTGGTCTGAATCTAACTCTGAAACTACTTCGATCGAGTGTAAGCGCAGAGTTACGTTTTTTAATAACGCTATGTCGAGTATATCCGGGCGATGCGCGATATTTAGCGGGTAGTGAGTCGGGGTTAGCGGAGCGACGATATCGAAGGCGAGATCATCGACTAACGCGTCAAGCCGCCTGCCATTCGGGGTTGTGGTGTGTGAGTTCCACCTGATGTGTTTACAATTTAGGTCGCCCGCCAGAATGACAGAGCTCCCCATACCGAGCAGCGCCTCGATATCACTGCTTAGAACGATCTTATCCGGTGGAAGATAAACGGACGCGATAACGATCGGCGCGTGTCCCGTCAGTGAGATTCGGCACACTGATGCTTCGATATTAGCGAGCGCGGGAGGATCGAGCGGGACGCAATGCAGGGCTCTTCTATAGTAAATGACGGTACCACCACCACGGGCAGAGAGCCTGTCGTTCCTGACCATGTTATAGTTCGCGATTTTAGGGTCACGGCGCGCGGGCTTAAGTAGGGTCTCCTGCACTAAAAAGATATCAATTTGATGGTCACGCAAAAAGTCAGAAACCTGATCACGTTGATTTGCGAGACCGTAAGCGTTAAAAAATCCTATCGTTACGGATAGGGGCTTTATTCTACTTATATACGCCATTGATTACCGGCGGAGTGAGGGGAGGACGTACGTATTTAATGACGCGTATACGTCGGCGTATTCTTGCACAACGGCGATAAAGTGTTGTGCAGTGGAGGCAGCGCGAATGGCGTCGCCCAAAGCGTTAACGCGCTCAAAGTTGATCGACTGAAAGAAGTCGATCGCTAAAGCGAGATTGTCGGACGCGGTCGGAGGGCAAGTCGCGGGAGAGGGACGAGTCGCGGGGGCGGGACGAATCGCGGAGGAGGGAGTTGTAGCCGTGTTCGTGTACGGCAGCGGTTTTGCCCAGGCCGAGACACTGGGCACCGCCGCCGGAACGAACGCTGGCTTAGCCTGCGACGCAGAGGGTGCCGTGGCTTTGATGTCTGGGCCGGAAGCTCGGAGGCGGTTTTGGCGGGCGACGCGGCGATTTATTTTAGGGGCTCGGGGGCAACCACGGTAATTCGCGGGGTGACCCTGTGTTCGACACAGGACGCAGCTAGGCGGTTCCGTCGCGGTTTTTTGGTCGCGAGCGCAGAGGGCCGTGGCGTGATCGCCCAAACACTTAACACATCGGGGGCGCGCGTGACAGTTACGGGAAGAGTGCCCGTACAATTGACAGTTATGGCACTGGCTAGGAGTGCCTTTTTTATGGGGGGCTTCGATGGCGATACCGGAGAGCCTACAGACGGTCTGTGTGTTGAAGATTTTCTTACCCTCGGGGGTAGGCTGGAGGGTGACTAGAACCATATTATATGGCTCCCTACCGCGACCGGTGTGCATACGGTGCACAGAATTCACTGGAAAGCCCTGTTCTAACAGATCGGCCTTGACGAGCTCTACATCTAACTCTTTAGGGATTCCGCGTATTACAACGCGGAGTTCGCGCTCCTCCTGGAGCGTATAAGTATGGAAACTTATACGTTCCTTACGGAGGTAAGAAGAGAGGGCCCTATGGTCGTCAGGTGTTTGAACCTTAATTTGAATGCCGTTCGCGAGGTTACGGGCATTCGTGAAATTTATATTTTTGGCCTTAAGGGCCAGGCAAACTCGATCCCAAGCTGCCTTCTCCTGAAGGATAACCGGGGGAGGGGTCTGGGTTTTATTTTGTGCCACCGGACGCGGCGACGGAGTGGCACGGGCTGGGGGCGCAACGGGAGTCTGAGGGCGGGGGCGCGACGCGTTCACGGCTTTGCTAATTTTAGCGGCCGCGGGAGCTCGAGACTCCGCGGCACGCTTCTTACCCTTCTGTACCAGGGTGAATCCATCCGTCGATGAGGCGGGGGCGAGGTCGACCTCCATGTCCGAGTCAGAGTCGGAGCACGAGGAGGCGGGTGCAGGCGACCTACGAGCAAGTGTAGATGTTTTAGAGGGCGCGACGGAGGCTGCGGATGATCGCTCAGCTGAAACGATGGTCACGGCGGACGACGCAGCAGCTTTTCTCGCCAGTATAGGCGACACGGGAGCGGCAGGCACGACAGAGGCTGCGGTGCTCAATGCAGAAGCTCTGCACGCAGGTACAGGCGACGCAGGAGCAGCGAGCGCGGCGGAGTCCTCGAGAGGGCTCGCAGTGTGATTGGCCTTGAAAGCCAGAAACTCTGAGGCGAGCTGTGGGTGGCGAAGTCGGAGGAATTCCGCGAATACAGCGTCCATGATCGCTGAGTACCCAGGTGGGGCGGCCCCGGGTCTTGAAACACTCGCCTTGCGGCGAGGCCCCAACTTCTCGGACCTGAGCGGTTCTATTGAACACAGGTGGCAATGCGGCGCGATTACTACAGGACAAAGAAAAAGCACAACAAAACAGAAATTACAAAAAGAAACAAAACAAATAAATACTTGCAGGAAAACACTTTGTCGGCAAATGTTCCACGAACACAAAAATAACTAAAACAAAACAAATAAAAGCTTCCAGGAAACACACTTGGTCGGCAGATGTATCACGAACACAGGCCGCGCGAACAATGGCCGGGCTAACAAAAGCCGGGCGAACAAAGACCGGGCGATCGAGTGGACGATGAGCACGTCCGCACGTGACGGGTGCCTCTATCGGAAACCATATTCTTTTAATGACAACTACAAAAATAAGAGCTTCAACAGAGCGAGTCTTTACGTTAGGTGGATGATTGGATTGGACGGTTGTTTTTAGTATGCAACTTAAAACTTAAATCGTTAGCGTTATCCAAGTTTTTTGCGTATTTATTCTATTCTGTCATAGCACACACTAGGTATAATAATGCCTAAATTCTACGATTCAGCATTCGTGGGTAAAACAATAGTTAATCATTAGTTCTATGTATTGCGGACGTCACCTCTTAATCAGGGTGACGGTTCTCGTTGTGATTTTAATGAATCTATATATTAATACGTGAAGCAAAAATTTTGTATCCCTTTTAACGAAAATTGCGCGGTCGGAGGAGTATGAAATTTTCTACACCTATAGAGGATATAGAAAAGAAGTGCATAATGCTAATATTTTGTTAAAATAATGCATAAAAGATACATTAAATCAATAAAGAAAACATTACACACACTACATACCATGTATTTGACGCACACACGCATGCATACTGTTTATTGTCAAACTTTTGTTCTTGACGTCTGTTGTCAAATTGAGAATAGATTAAATATTGTTTGTCTTTGTTAATATTTTTATAGTGTAGTCTTGGCGAAATTTGTGATTACAGAAGTACAAAATACAATCATAATAGTATACAAACTTACAATTCCAATTAATTATAGTCGAATTTCGACTACTGCGGGGCCACTAGTTTCAATAAATATTCTAATATATTTTACCCGCCAAATGAGCTGTGAATTCATATGCACGTCAACGCCAAAAATAAATAATAAAAATACATACAAACTGCTTCGTTGTTTCAATGTTGATAAACAATATCCTGCATATATTTAGTTGTCTTGTCAAACATCTTACAATATTATAAAAGTTCTTTTCGTTGTCAGAGACGATAAAACAACGAATAAAACGATGTATTTTCGTCATTTAAAAAGTATTTTATCTTTGTTCTAATAATCGTACTTATCCAAATTCTTAATATATCCCATAGAAGTTGTCACCAACGGAAGTAGCAAGTGATTCATTTTACATCGACAGACTTGAAATTATTTCGATTATAATTATTATTGTAATCACAGTTAGGAATATGTTTCAGTTGTTTTAAATTGAATAAATCACCTTGAATGCCTTCGAGACTGCGGATGAGGTATATTAGCAATGACGTAGTCAGGGTGATGAGTGATAGACATGCGGGACATAGGTGGCGGCGGCATATACCCCGGTGGAGGCATAGCCGGTCCATATAGAGGCTCGTAGATCATCGGATGTGGTACATAGATCGGTTCTTCGATATGCATGGACCTGCGGCGATCTCCTGTAATATTAGAAGCTGTTTAAATAAAATTATTATAAGTAAAAACAAAAACGTATACATAACTAAAACACTTACGGTTTAAACTCGCGTTTTTAATGGCATTAAATAATTTCCGACGTTACAAATACTTTACAATTTGTAGCCCGTTACCGATGTTTGAATAATATGTCTAAGGTTCGCAAAAAATCGAAGAAATTTCTATATTAGTAATAATTTCGGTTTTCATAGTGATAAGCCTTCGTATTGAATTCAGTGCTTAGTAGCAGTAGAAAATATTTTATTCAAGTATATATACAGTTGAATTTACGACTCACAGGCCGTTTCCAGAGTGTGTAGACACTAGAACTGGCATCCCTCCCTGACTCACAGCACATTATTTGGTCTGTTGAATTATAATTCCGGGTATCGCACACTTCAGATGAAATACACGACTCGCGATAAACCCGCCCTATTTGTTATCTTTTTTATTTTATTTTATTTCCCTTGTAGGCAGACCAGCATACGGCCCACCTGATGGTGAGTGGTTACCGTCGCCCATGGACTTCAGCAATGCCAGGGGCAGAGCCAAGCAGCTGCCTACAAAACACTGGTAAACACTTAAACACCAGAATGGGCCGTGAGCGCATTCACCCGCCCATGCAATAGAAGCTGTTTTAGGTTTAGATTAGATATATTTAATTAAAAGTAATAAAATTGTCAAGAAAAGAGATTCAGCTTTATAAAATAAGTTATAGGCAGCTTAGAAATATGTTTACAAGTTTTTATTACATACTTTGTTTTATGATTATTTTTTCTTATATTTCATTATTTTTAATGCAACAACTGCGCAGTATCGACCATAGATAATAAATACATTTAATATTTAAGATTGCAATTTCAACACATTTTTTCAGGAATTAAAAAGTATAGTAATACATATATTAATAGGTTTAGCCCTGTAAGGCTTCATTATTTAAATCAACGAAGGGTTTTCAAAAAATATGATAAAATATAATTTATGTAATTAGAGTAGCATAGAGGACGTAATAACCGGTGGTAGTAGGTACCACCATCCTGCTTATTTCTACCGTGAAGCAGCAATGCGTTTCGGTTTGAAGAGTGGGGTAGCCGTTGTAACTATACTGAGACCTCAGAACTTATATCTCAAGGTGGGTGGAGCATTTACGTTGTAGATTTCTATGGGCTCCAGTGACCACTTAACACCAGGTGGGCTGTGAGCTCGTCCACCCTACATGGGTGAGACAAAAAAAAATAAAAAAGTAATAAAAGAAAACATTCAGTTATATGTATAGACAAACGAACAGAAATGCTTTTCAGGTGATTTTTTAAATTATAACTTACTTAATGGCTTTTCGCTATAAACGAGTAATTCGGGACATTCAGTGACAGCAATCCGTGAAGATTTCCTTCGACCATAGATATGTTCTTGTGTGACTTCTTCATTTACTCTGTTTCTTCTCGGAGGAGGCAGAGGTGGCTCCTCACCAGAGTCATAGTTTTTAGTCGGTACATAATAAAAACTAGCACTGACAGGCTCGCCAGCGAATGAATTAAAATTATCTCCTTGACTTGATTCAGTTCTCTCTACCGGCATAACGCCGTAGGCCTCGTTATCCCAAGGATCCAAATATAGTCTGTTCATTGGAGGCGGCGAAGGTACATCACTACCTTCACTGTCGAAATCTACCGTTGCCCAGAAAGGGCTTCCAGAATTTCCCGGCATTGCAGCACTAATACTTACAAAACGTTTTCACTGCGCTTCTTTATTTCGCACTGAAGCAGTACCAACCAGCCTTCGAGTCATTTGGACACAGAACCACCACCACACGAACTCTCCATCCCTATATGGAGTTAGATGTAATTTATATGCTTTGCTTGGATACACTGATTGTTATGCTCGACATGAAGCGCGTAGACATTCGGCGATACGAACGATGCAACAGTCGGTAGTAAAATATTAATTAAGAGACACAAATATGCGCGGCCGCACGGAACGAGTCTCGCCTTCGAATAACGATCATGTAATGTGTGTTGTGTCGGCGCAATGCCCACTCAAGAAGCTGTAGTGAGCATTAGAAATGTTTGCGATTCGAGTTTCGCACGCTACAACACGCTAAATGCAGTTTTCAATTCAAATTAAATGCCTTGTGTTTTAGTCAATAGCTTCAATAGATATTTATGTTAAATTTATATCTTAAGTAATAGCGTCTCTCATCATGGACTTTGTTGATGAGTTTTGTGCTTATGGGAACCTACACACAGCGAATCGTTTTGTTTTTGGGATTAGCGTTCACGGTCAATTTTAAAAGTAAATTTAAATATTGTTGCGGCTTAGCTCTGCCCCTCGCATCGCTGAAGTCTATGGGCAACGGTAGCTACTCACCTTCAGGTGGGTCGTATTCTCGATGAACGCAAGGGCAACAAAAAATAATTCGGTATAGTTGTTGAAACTTCTTCAATTGCGGAATTTTCCTAACCCGTACATTTTTAAACTTAGAAGCGGTTTGCTCTAATCGGCATTGCATTGCTATTGCAATATAGGTACTTTGTTTAAGTCACTAACTTAATTATAGGGTCTTCTAACAAAAGGTTTTATTTTGCAGGAGTCGTCGTGGCCTAAAGGATAAGACATCCGATGCATTCGCATCTAGCGATGCAACGGTGTTCGAATCCCGATGACAAGTACCAATTTTTCTATTGAAATAGGTACGTACGTTCACGATTGACTTCCACGGCGAAGGAATAACATTGTGTAGTAAAAATCAAACCCGCAAAATGATAATTTGCGTGTCACCTGTTGTGAGTCCGCACGGGTAGGTACCACCACCTTGTCTATTTCTGCCGTGAAGCAGTAATGCGTTGTGGTTTAAAGGGTGGGGTAGTCGTTTTAATTGTAAAGATGGAATGCTATAAATAATAGAAAATAATAACCGCCAATTAGCCACCACGGCTACGCTTGCAGCCATTGGATCTTATCTTTCACGTAGCATAAAAGAAAAATCTAAAGATTAAATCTCAAGATCTTGGCAATCGTGATCCCCTCTTCGAGAAATCACACGGTTTGTGTGCTTAATTAGAGTTTGCTTCGCGATCGCGTAAACAGCTAGCAGCATTACTCATCGCTTGACGATCACTTTCGTGCTTATTGGACGCCAAATATTAGCATTTACAGCCTGTCCACGGGACATTCGCCGACACGAATATTCGCGCGGTGCGAACGGCGAAGCGTCTAGCGACTAAAATAAACGCATAGCAATGTACTAATCAAGCCACGCGCAACAGCGACTGGCAAAGCGACCGGCGAAGCGACCGGCGAAGCGACCGGCGAAGCGACCGGCGAAATGTACTGAGCGAACCGCGCGGGCGACTTGCGACGCGGCGGGCGAGCAAAACAAATGCATGAATCAGGACGGTGCGAGCCTGGGAGTCGCGCGGTAATCGCGGCGAATAGTGCAGTGATTAAATGAGTTTAGTTATTTACGCCGCCAAAAATGAACACTGAAATTTTTATTGCTGATATACTACCTAGACCAGCTATTTGGAAGTCTAGCTACCCAAAGCCAGCCAAAAATTTTCTGGATACATTCTGTATTTCTCGTGCTTCTTGTGGAATGCTCGATCTATACTCCGATTCTTATTCAAATGATGTACTCCACAATTTCTTCCTTGTTAGGTCTTGAACCAAAAAACGGTTACTTTCTCAGCAATATCGAGATAATTTCGATATAGACATTTCGCTGTCGGACTTCCTTGCTAGTCGCAGCGGCGAATGTGACTACCTGTGGCCTGCAAACGGTGCCGCGCGGATGGTCGCCTCACTCGCCGCCTCGTCGTTCGCAACGCAGATCCCCGTGGCCAGGCCGTTAGACCTACAACTGGTAACAGATAAAGTACAGATTACTAATAATGTACTCGTCGAACACAACGAAGAGTTCAACATGACAACCTTGATCTTTTAAACGGGTTGCGATTTCAATGCGATGGTAGATGCACACGCAAAGCAGCTGCGCTTGGTATTTAGGCTTCGTTTGAAGGTGTTCGGGCAGTTACTAACTAATCTCGCTCTTCCTCCGAGTTGGAACAGCCATCCTGGTAAACCTAATAAGACCGTACGGCAAACAAAAACCAACACACACACAACACACAAATTCGTAGTAAACCATTGAACCGAGTGGAGTAAAAACTATGAATTGGATGTAAGGAATAGATAATCTGTTAACCTACTCTTTTTTTTTTCTAAGTCTTACCACTGGAACTCGATAATTCACACCAACTATAGACAGCGATGGTACCGCACCACAGTTGTTTCAAAATACAAAATAAGTATTTCTTAATACCTCCTCAACAAAATAATCTAACACTATATTCATCATGATTATCATCAGCCCACAGACATCCACTGCTGGACTAGGCCAATAGGCTAGATTCACACCAGTGAACCTCGTCTTCGGCTCTGCCCATTCATTTATTGCTGGTCACTCACCGACGGTCATTGCATTGCATTGCTAGCCGCACATTATATTCAACTTACTCCGATGGAATATTTTATTTATTTATTATTTTATTGGGTATTTTAATAACTTCTTAATTAAACATTTATACGTATGCATTTACATTTTGCGTAAACCTTGTAGTACCTACTTAGAGTAAGGTTGATAGCGCGGCTCATGAATTTCGATGCATTGTTTAATCCGCACTCAACGTTGATTTAGCGACAGCAGACTTACAAATGACCTATTATTTTTTATGGTGTTGATTTTTTGAGACAATACTGATATAGTTTTGCAAATGAGACTAATCACAAGTATAATCTATTTTGAAGTGTTTTGTACCCGTAAATCCGAGAAGAAAGCGTGTCATTAATCTCGTAATTCAAATGATTGGCTTAGGTCCAACATTTCTTTGTCTGTTCAAGGAATAAAATTCAACGTCGAAAATATTAACTACTGTCAGACTTTTTGGTGGCGAGGCGTGAAGTTGTGTGAATTGTTTTATTTTGTCTATTTAGTGTTTCTCCAGGTTTAAATGTGTAGTTAATGGTGGTTTATTAGCTGTTTAATATCTGTGAAAGTGCACAAATGTGGGAAAATGACACAAAGCCACTGGACGTACTTCTCGGGATGCTCCAAAAAGTCCACTGAAAAAGTCTCAATAAATAACCATCATTTTACTGAGATTATATTTCATGCCATATCACCTCATCTCATTTCATTTAGTTTGGTGTCAATTGATTAATGTTTCAAATTAATCAAATCAATTTCATTTCACTCCATATTATTTTTCAAAAAATAATACACCAAAGATTAGCCTGTATGGTAGGATATCTTTGCCTTTCCAGTTGGAATAGCAGAACTACTCCTTAACTACTGTCAAGTGTCAAAGTCATTCTTCGCGCCAGAAATAGTGCGTGAACTAAAAATACGTGAAGTAAGAAAATGCCGTTTTGTTGTTTTTTAACATTGTATTGAAATTGCCTTAAGGTAATTGTAAAATATCTTCAAGGAATATCCAAGTACGTAAGGGATAAAAATATAGTTAACATTTATATTAATTTTAATTAACAGAAACTCTGTAACGGTCTGTTCTGTGTCAGCTTGCATAAAGTATGTACTTACTTGTGTCACATTCTTATGTACAAGCTGAAGCTAGTTTCCACACATTTTGTTTGTTGGATACAGAAATCTTATTTTCAAACATTAACCAAAGTGTTTCAATACAATATAGATACGTTTGTTTTTGTTACCTATCCTATTAACATTAAGACCCTGATAGTAGGGTTAGTTATGGTAATATCTCCATAATTAACTAACAAAGTTACTGTTTTAAAGGTTTCAAATATATTTTACTTAAAATAAAATAAATTATAACAACTATCATGCTGCATTCTGTTGATCATCATTTAGAAGCTATATTTTCATGTCATTATTTCACAGAAATGCCTGAATACGATGCACTGCTACTGAAGGAAGTTGTCTGCCGTTTGGAAGATAACTCCCTCGAAAAAGACAAAAGCAGACGCCAAAATTATGAGATTCTGGTAAAATGCTTAGATGATGAAGTTGATGTAAATATTAGTGTGGTGAAGAAAATTTTGAACATTTGTGAACATGATATGAAACAAAACATGAAATACACTGCATTCAACTTAACCATTATCTTGAAAATCTTAGAAAGAGTGAAGGTAATGTAGGATTCTTAATGTATTCTGTATTACATCCCTTAGTTAAATTAATTTAATTCCTTTAATTTTAAGTACAAAACTTAATTGCAAAAATTACATTGTTAAATTAAATTACATAATTGTAAAATACAAATTTAGATGTGAATTATTGTCTTTAAAGATTAGGAACCTTTGTGCAGAAAGATTATTCTGGGATTAATTAAAAACATCTATTATGAAAAATACAAAAATATAAAAAATATGTATTTCTACTTGACTGTGTATGTGCTAAAGTCATTTGACACTATTTTAAAATTGATGGTAAGGTGTTTTGTGAACATGCACATGTGGGTACCACCACCCTGCCTCTTTCTGCCATGAAGTAGTACTGTCTCTCAGTTTGACCATTTAATGCCAGGTGGGCCGTGAACTACCCAGTGTAGAAATAAAAAAATCCATTTAAGATTGAATATAATTATTTTAGACTGGAAAATTACCACAAACTCTGAATTTTGTGTCAACTGCTCTTGTGATACTCGATGTAATCAATGCTACAGCTTCATTGAGCAAAATAGAACACATAAGAACTTTATGCACCGAAACAATGATACAGTTTCCAGATGAGACACTTGTTAAACTCGCTATGTGTTATACAAATAAAATTATGGAATTCTTTGAAGTTAGTAAATATCACAAATTTCCACTGGAATCTAGGATCCTGGTAAGTTCTTTAATTTTAATTTATTGATACATTTCTGATCCATAAAATTACCATTTGAATAAATTTGCTTTTTACTTCCTTGTAATCCACTGTCCATAATTTGAACTATACCATACCTTTTTAGTAGTTAGCAGCCAGATGATATATTTGTTCAATTTGACTGCGTGCTGCAGTTAAATTTACAGAATCTGTATGGTTTGTGCTGTCCAAAACTGCATCAGTGATTGATTTTTACAAAATGTTTATGTAGCAATCTAATTAAAATATGGTTTCTTTCAGTTTTTTCAGATAATCCTGAAAATCATCAAGGTATTACCACCTGAGAAGAAAATAGAATTTGTGAATGAAGGTTTATCAGTGTGGTTATCAAAGCTAATACCTACAATAGTTACTTATTTGAATCATGACTGTAGTGTTTCTTGTATGAAATGTATCGAACTTCTAGAACTGTTGACTAATGAAATTTTGAGGATAGATTACACCAAAGACATTTATTGGGAATGTCTATATCAAAATATTTCTAATCCTAGTAGGTAAGTATTGATAGCGAATAGAAAATAATAATATTAAAATTAGAATACAATTAGTGATTCCAAAGTCAAATTTAATTTTTTTTTATTGCATGGATGGGTGGACGAGCTCACAGCCCACCTGGTGTTAAGTGGTTACTGGAGCCCTTAGACATCTACGACGTAAATGCGCTACCCACCTTGAGATATAAGCTCTAAGGTCTCAGTATAGTTACAACGGCCGCCCTGCCCTTCAAACCGAAAGGCATTACAGCAGAAATAGGCAGGCCAGTGGTAACTACCCGCACGGACTCACAAGAGGTCCTACCACCAGTGAAGTATTTTACCGTTAATGGTTACTGTCTTTTATATAATAATTATATTGATGTCACAGAGCCCACCTGATATTAATTGGTTATTGGAACTTCTAGTGAATGCAATCAATTTTATTATATAATAATGAATCTTTCTAAATGAAACAAATGATTGCTTTGTAGTAGAAATAGACAGAATTGTGCTCCTTACAATACAATATACCTGTTTTTACTGACAGCCTAGCTGATAGATAATCTGCATGTTTTTGTATTAATCCTGTCAACACCCACGGTGAATCAATCATGCTTTCCAGTCTAATAAGTTAAAAAGCAGTTATTCTTATACATTTGACATCAATTTAATATTTCAAGGTGAAAACTACCCTTCATTTTGTGGTTTTTTATGGGCTCTAGTAACTGCCTAATGTTGTCTGTACATTTACACAATAATTACATACAACATATTTGCACCCAGTGAAACCACTTGCACACTTTTATCATAATAGAATACAAGGGCTGGAAATCCTTTGTTAAGAGACAATAATAATTAATATCTTAAATTCTAATAAATAGCAGAGATACCAGTGCACAGAAAGAACACACAAATTATTTTTTAAATATGTATTAGAAGATTTACAAGAACAATGTTAATTTTTATGTTCATTTACATCAAAGGTATCCACTTCTAATGAAGAAGCTTCTAGAAAATGGCAGTTCACTGTGGCACAGACTTTGGATTGTATGCATCAAACTTCTTGGCCATCAAATAACCCGCAACGTTTCAGGTATGGGTACACCAATCAACTCAATGCTGCCTGTCGTTGAAGCAGCATTCAAGATTGATGCTGATAATCGTTGTAGAGCTTTTCAGTGTTGGTCAGTTCTAATTGATACATTTGCCAAAGAAACGAATGACAACTGTGTAAACAAAAGGCTAAAATTACTTGTGATTCCACTAAGGCTTAATAATGCAAAAGTTGAAGAGACAGCTCTAGCTAAGTTTGAAACATGGTGGCACTTGATAGTGAAATTCAGTACGAGACTTGGTGTATTTACTGATGTAGTACTGACATCATTTCTACATTTTTGTTTTGGAAAATACAATGCATCAGGAAAACCCTCATTTATTCCTGGTCAAATATCAGACAAGCTATCAATGAAATGTGTTGATGCATTTGTTGAGATTGTTGGACATGTTGGTTGTGAGGGATGCACTGATGTGCCAAGGTTAAAGGAAAGATTATTGAAAAAAAAATATTTAATAGAACATTGGCATGATTGGTCTTATTCACTGAAAACTGCTATAAATTTACTAATAAAAAAGGGAAATGAGGACTCACAAAAGCAAATGTCATGTATTTGGAAATCTTTTCTTTTGACGGTTGGAGAATTGCCTGATAATAATATTAGGACAGATCTAGTTAATGAATTGTTAAACCATTTTGAGAATTTTGTTGAGGTAAATATTTTCATTTAAATATCATTTACATTTAAAAGTAACAACTTTTATTGTAATGTTGTATATGAAAGTAACAAATATTTTACAACTTACAGGAAAGTAAAAGTGACCAAAAAAAAGTTGAACTGGTATTTAACTCATTAGTAATCACGTTGTTTGATGACGAAACGAAAATAAGTCAATTGTTCAACTCGCAAACTGAAGACGATGGAATACTGCACAGAATTATTAGCATACTTGTAGATCCAGCATTTAATTCTTTTTATCGTCAGTAAGTAATTAAAATCTAAAATATAATTAAAATAGCACTAAATTAATTGGCACATATTTAAGATGAAGAATTTCAATGAACATTTATATTTGAGAAACTGAAAATGTAATTTTTAATCTCACACATAAATTTTACAGTAAAAACACAACGGAGATGATACAAAAATTAAAACCCATAGCATATTTTATTCTTGAGGAATCTATAAATTCAAAAAAGCTTATATTCTTGAAGTGGGTTTTGGATAAACTTCCATCAAATGACAACACACTTAAAATTTGGACAGCATTGGCAGAATTATTATGCGAGTCTGATTTCAATCTCTGCTCAACTAGTTTATCTTACATGGTTATTTGGCCCTTGAAATCAATGAATCTATTTAATGATGTGAGTACAAATTTTCAATAAAACTACTTAGGTATTAGAAGATTTAAAATCATGATGGAGTATAATTTTGAATATTAATGTATTTATTACATTAATAATTATAATAGATGAAAATTTTGATGTGGATTATTGTTTGTGATAATCGCATCTCGTTTATCATCCTCAATATTTAAATTTAATCTTTGATTCTGTTTTGATTGATGCCCAAAAGGATTGTACTAGTGTATATTTATTTTACTATTATATTGAACTGTTTTTTTTCACTGCAGGACATAATACTTCTTTTCTTAAGTGTTTACTGTTGCATTTTTTTAAAATATGAATACTTACATTTTTAATATTTATCAACAGGTTAAATATTCTGCTAAAACTTGGCTCACGCTATACAATACAACGTTAGCAAAATTGAAAAAGACTGAATTGGATGAGAACATATCAAATATAATTCTATATTCAAACATTGTTACACAGTCTAGCACATATATGTCATTGTGTGCTTTGTTGGCTATCCTTAGTAATAGTTTAACGAAAGATGCAGGTGAGTTACATTTTACTATTATTGACTGCATACCGGTGGTAGGACCTCTTGTGTGTCCACACTGGTAGGCTCCCCCTACCCTGCCTATTTCTGCTGTGAAGCAGAAAGTTTCGGTTTGAAGGATGGGGCAGCTGGAGACCTTGAAACTTATATCTTAGGATGGATGGCGCATTTATGTTGTAGATGTCTATGGGCTCCGGTAACCGCTTGGCACCGGGTGGGCTGTGATTTCGTCCACCCATCTAAGTAATAAAAAATATATATATATTTTACCATCATTCTTTTATTTAAAAATTTTAGATTGTTGTTCTGTATAGATGTTCTGTTGGTCAATTAAAGGTTAATAATGGTTATAGCTTAATAAAAAAAGGTTAATAATTAAAATAGGTAATAATTTTTTTAAAATAAAAATATCAATTACAATGGAATACTTTCTGGGGACTAGTAAAACAAGAACCCTTTCATAGTCATGATTATTGGTTTCATTGTTTCATTATCAAAAATTACTTGCAGGTTCAAAATACGACCAACAAGTAGAGTTAGTGCAAGTTTTGGTTAACAGAATCGATAATTATGAAGACATTGAAGATATATTTCCACTGTTAGTTGACATCATCATTGGAATTTGTAATCATGTGACAGAATCAGTTAACGAAACTCTGGAAGAACATGCAATGACGTGTGTTAAAAAAATCATGAAACTATTGATTCCTATTTTAAAACAAAACAGTGCTGTAAGTAGTCGGTTACTGACAGTTACAATTGAATTTCACAGTAAACTTAAAAATACTTTAAATGTATTAAAATACACTTAACAAACTTATTTATTTTCCAGGTACAAAATACCAATCAAATTTTAATAGGAAAATTGCTGAAATCAGTTTATACAGTATTACAAACAGCACTCTACCCAAAATCTCATTCAATCTTATATGATGTTCTAAAACAATACGCTGGATGTTTTAATGATAAGTTAATATTATTTGATGCTGTAGATTCCATTTTGAAATTAAATTCTACACAAGATAAGGAGAACAGCCCGCGGGATATGAATAGTGATTTAGAAAACTGTGAATCTTCAAAGCAAATGAACAAAAATGAGGCTACTAATAAAAAGTCTTGTACGCCTAACGCCAAGGAAGTTACAAAGAAAAAGAAACGAGAATCTAGCATAGTAAACACAGTAGTAGAAAATGGCGAAGAATTTGTTGTTGTCAAATCAAACTGGAAATTTAATCCTAAAAAGCTTACAGAAAATCAAAAAGAAAAATTCACAAGAAAACGAGAAGATATACCTGCCCTGTACCAAGACTTATCTCAATCTCAAGATGAATTTAAATTAACAAAGTGGAAAACAGACTCCCAAGACACAACAACAAATAGTAAATCAAACAGCAAGTCTGTGAACAATTTTGATAATCCAGAAATTAACCTTAAAGAAATGCCAGGTACCGACGTTGTTCCTACTATTATTGAAAACATACTTGGGGATAAAAAAGAAACAACATCTGGAATAGAGGCAGAACTAAGCCCAAAATCAATTACTACTGATAAAATACGAGAAGTGCCCAAACCAAGAACACCACGAATGGCATTAAAAGATAGAATCTTTCATAATGTCAGGAATTTGATTGAGAAATCTATAACACCAGAAAAGCGTGCAACTACTGAAGATAAAAATTTGGAAAATTCCGTAAAAACTTCTACTTCCACAGACGTAAATATTGAAAATCTCGTTAATTCAGCACCATCTTTGTTGCTCTCTGATAGGCCATCTCGTGTCAAAAGGAAGCCTAAAAAATTTGATGATGCGGAACTCTTTGCTCTAAAAAAACGGCGTCACTCCCAGACAGATTCACAATCTGATGATCAAACTGTGGAGAAGCCTATGGATAATATAATAAAAGATTTACAAATGAAAAAGAGTTCCAAAATAACTGACACGGTAAAAAAAAATATTGAAGAAAATAATTTGTCTGGAATAGTCTTGTTAGTAGAGAGCACTGGTGATAAATATACTGAAAATACGGAGGAAGCAAAACTAACACCGAAAGTAAATAATATTGAACCAAGTGACAGTACTGAAACTAGTGACAGTATACAATCAGTAACTTTACATGAAGGAACCAAGAAGCAGTACATAATTGAGAAAGAAAAAATAACGACTAAGAATTTCGTGGCAACGACGGAAAATGTAGACAGTGATAATGTTTCTACAGGCTCACAAGAAAATACCAGTGAAAAAAGATGTGCTAAGATTACTCATGTTGTACAAGTACACTCTACAGATGAAATCACAACTAAAAGCAAAGAAAGCTCTGCTCGAAAGAGCACTAATAAAAAATCACGAATAGAAAAAGAATTAGCCATTGACATGGTTGAAGGGCACCCATTTTTAAACACACCTACAACATCTCAAAAAAGAAATACTCGAAAAAGTTTAGTCACTCCCACAACTAATAAGACAAGTTTATCGGACAAGTTAAATAAAACGAAAAATTCCGGGAAGAAAGATCTAAAAGAAGGTTTGAAAATAACGCAGTTAAAGAGTACAATGACACCTGATTCTCAAGGAGAAAGTTCACAAACTGATAAATCTCAAAGTTGTTCTGAGGATGTTATAGAAAGCTCTCAAGATTCGACATTAACTACTGTAAGTGTTATAAAAAAGACCCCTAAAAAGATAGCAATTGTCAGCATTGAAAAAATTAATGTTATTTCTAAGAACGACGCAAAGGTTAATCGCACTAAAAGCCTATTGAAGGATCCAGATATTGAAGTCATTGAATTTTCTGATGAGAAAATTAATTCGGACAATAACCCCGTCACAGTAAACGAAAGTGCAGCAGATAAAACTGTTGAAAGTAATATTATAAACATAGAACCAAACTCTTCTAACATGATGAATGATTCACAGTCTATAATTATTAATGAGACACCTTACTCTTGTCATGAGAGCAAAGACGATATTGAATTGCCTGTAAATAAAACTGTTATAGAAGAGAAAAATAAAACGGAATCAAGCGACATTACAAACACAGAGTCTTTAGCTGAAAAAGAAATATCAGACGATGTGGTTATTATAAACGATGATGACGTGCCAATAACGATTAGTAGTGAAGAAAAATCAATTCAACTTGAAAGTCAAGAATTAGCAGAAGCAGACACACAACCTATTGAGCACAATGATGAATTCAATACCAGTTCGAATCTAAATATGCCAATTGGCATGGAAGAGGAAAAATCAATAAACCACAGTAATGAAACTGAAATAAATACACAAGACGACGCTACAAAAACGTTCACAGAATCAATGGATGTTTCAGTAGTAGTTGAGTCTACCAATGACGTGTCTTCTCCATACAAGAACGACGAACAAAGAAAAAAGGACTTTTTGAATAATACAGTTGAGATTTCTCCCATAAAAATATTAAGGCCCGATCTTGAAGACAAATCTCCATCTCCGGAGACGAGCAGAGACTACGTCGTCATAAAATTGACATCGCCAGTACATAGTAATGGAGAACCATTCGAAAAGGGGTCCCCAGAATTTTTTACTGAAGAAAAAGTATCTCCAGATAAAAGAGACCAATCTCCTCCTAGGCCTGAAGTAGTTGTCAACAACACAAGTCCTAATTCTTTACAGTCACTGAAAAAGAACAAACCTCAAGTACGAGCCGGCGGACGTGCAGCTCAAATGCTCGGCCTATGTGTTCCTGATAATTTAAATTCAATTATGAAACCTGACAGATCTGATTATGAAGAAAGTAAAAAAAATAACCAGTCAACAACACCCGCTCGAAGAAATTTAAGAATATTGTATAACTCTGTTGGTGGCGGAATAGAAACAACAATGGAAAGTGAGGACAGTGAAACTTTCTTAAGACTAAAACGAACTTTACCAGCACTTGATGTGAGTCCATCAGTTCCTATTTTAAAAAGAAAATTGGCCGAGATCTCTGATGAAGCTACCATTTCACCTGCAAATAAAGTAAGTTATTACAAATATAAAAACAAATACAAAAACTGTTTTAGCTCTTTGTTATTTTATGTTTTTTTTCTTTTATAGAGAAAACGTGTCAGTTTCCACGACCCACCAGTATCAACTACGGTATCTGTACAAAAGTACATAGAACCAATAGGTCTGCGATCACCACAAAATTCAGCGCAAAAGCGTCAAGAAAGGCAAACACGGCCTCATTCCAATTTCAAGTCCCAAAAGAGACTCGACAGTGCATTCAAGTTAGAAACTGCTTTGTCAAAGGCCGTCGAGAGTTTCACAGATGTTGAAATTCTGAATAGCAGTGATAATACTCAATCAAGTATTGAAACTTCACTAGTAAATGTTACTGTTGATTCAAATAATGATATTCTTAGTGGTATCCAACCACTTAAATCTTTGGACGAGGTACAAACTCCTTTAAAGTCTCAAGATACTACTGAACACGTAACATCACTCACTGACATGGAGACAGACAGTGACATTATCAGTAAAGACGATACACAAATATCGTCGCTAGAACAGACTCCTATTGTAGAAGTTGTGAAAATAAGTGACCTGAATGACATAGACCCGATTTGTCCTCAATTAATAAACTGCAGTGATCCTATTGATAACGTTGCGGCGGACCTGTCTTCTGTCACGATGAAATCTTTGCTCATAAAAGAATTGCAGGGTAAAGTTAACACAATCGGTGATTTAGCTAAAATGACTGAATTGGAGGTAAATCGATTATGTATAAAGGCACCAAAAGTGAAAACAGCTAAAAACGCGTTATATCTGTATGCCTTGAAGAATGCTGCGATGAATAAAGCTGCAAATTCTGAGGTTAAAACCGATGTGACTGATGATCCGAGAATGATACCGGAAACTGCAAAGATAAATATTGATACACAAACTATTAATGTCTCAATAAATGATGTTGAAATTCAAACATGTGATGTGTCGACATCATCCGTGTCTTTACAAACGGAAAGTGCTACAATGGTAGATACAGGAATGCAAACTAAAGAATCTGGGGAAAAATCCACAGCTGATATGGTTACATTCTGCTTGGAAAAGGTTAGTCAAAAAAGTTTTCTCATAATAAGCTTTTGTTGACATAGTAGTGATACTCTGCTGATCGTGATTCGAGTATGGAAGGCACCATGGAGCAGGAGGCACCAGTCGTGAGCTCTCGATAAAAGCGCAGGGGGTCGCCTGCGCATCGTACACTTACGCTGTAATTAAATTTATTCATAAGAAGTTAGTGCCTGGATTAATTAAATGACGTTGATAAAAAATATGAAAAAATATATAAAATTGCACGAAATTGTAGTTTACTGCAGCGATGCTCGTGCACAACACAGGGAACGAATCACAACTGACTGCTTGTGACGCGACGCGGGACGATCCAATCGCGTAATCGATATGGCCGGCGCCACCCCCGTTCTTGCCTCGTTCCCCTAAACTGATCTAAAAATGCACTTCTGCGCATGTCAAGGTCAGAGCTCACGACTCGTGCCGACTACTGTACCATGAAAGCGTGAAGGCTACCACTATGTTTATTTATGTGCGTTATGCGCTATCGATATATGTATTTACATATTTATAAGCTTTATTGCTTGTTCGGCTCTACAATGATTTCCCAATGCTGCTTGTGTGATAACCTATTGTCGGTTTTCTTTAGAATAAATAATTGAAATAACTGGACATGGGACACTGAAATAAGCAAAATGTATGCCTAAATCCAGTTTGGTTTAATACCATTGTCACTGCTATTGCCGATGAGCGCACCGGTGACCACTTTTATGTGTGTCATAAGTTTCGTCAGTGTGCTCAGTGCGCGTTTCTTAACGTTCCCGATAGCGTAAAAGTTAACTCAAAGTTGTATGGATTTGGAACAGCGCCCCTAGCGGCAAACGTAGCCAAACGATCTCATTCCATACAATTATGAGCTAACTTTTACGCTATCGAGAACGTTAAAAAACTTGCACTAAGCACACTGCTTCGTGTAATGACACGATGATGATAAATACATGGTATAACAATGAAATAATGGTCATCCCTATAAATCAATTCCCATGAGATTTTCGCTTCAGACCTTATCAGGATAATACAACAGTACTGCCATAAGTAAAGTATACATAACGGCTCTAAAATGCCCTGATATTATACATAACGGCTCTAAAATGCCTTGATATTATTAAAAATAAACATAATATTGCATTTCGAATAAAAATATTTGTTGTTCTTTCAGAGATCAGACTTTGTGGATCGGCTTTCGGAACAACTGGACGGATCGTCGGTGCAGAAATTGGCAGAAAAAATGACTATTTATAACATTACCGAAACACTAACCCGGAAAATGACTACGGGAGATACCTATGCAGTATTAAAGAAAATATTAGAGCATTCAAGCGAGAAAAATAAAAATACGGAACTATCCATTTTGGGTGACTATTTATATGAGAAATTTGATTCTAAAGATATAATATTGCTTTGTAGCCAGTTGTTACAAAGAGTTCACGATAAGCCAAACTAGATTGTACATGACAGTAATCTAACCACATATGGATTCTCATTATTTATTAGTTTTTATTGACTTAACTTTATGTGCCTTCTTGGTGTCTTAGTGTTTTTTTATTTATGTTGTTTTTATCGGACTAGGCACCAAGATCATAATTATAGTATACATTTGTTTTTATGTTAAAGACTAACCAAGTGCAAAGTGAGTAGCCTACTGATGAATTCACAGTATTTACTGCGTTACGTTTTAGTTACGTTTACAATGTGATGCGATACGTTTTATTTTTCATTCTGTATAATAATATCAACATTAAAAACTCAACTCCAGTTTTTCACCTAAATATTATTTAGTTTGTAAGTTAGTATGTAGGTAGGTTAATCTGAAACTCTTATAAGTTTAACTGATAAAATTTAGTGGCTAGTCTGTTAATTAAAGAAAAAATACTTTAATATTAAAACTAATTTTATTCCATATAAAACGAGTTGGTATTTACAATATTCAGTCAAAATCAAAGACCACAAAGGTCACAATTGTACGCTTCATTCAAATAATGTTAAACTTTCATGTTCATAAATACGTTTTTTTTTTTTATATATTTATATTTTTATTATAAATGGAAACATTGTATTGTTTACAAATGGTTTCTTACACCCAGCTATTAGAAATACATACAGACATGGCATCAAGATCATATCACAAATAATATTTACAAAATAAATCTATTTCGAAAGGTAACATTAAAGCTCTACATGTATACTCGTATAGGTATTCTTCACATAAACGTTCTACTTATATATAATACTACATACGCACGTATGAAGCTGTGGTAAGTGGTATTAAGAAAAATCCAGCATTCGTCCGTTATCAATAGCCAAGATAATTTTATAAATACAGAATATGTATTAAACCATTTTAATATATGTAAGGTTTTCTTTTATATGTATTATGTCAAATAGTTTCTTTACCATATTTCAGTTCCACATATTAACTTAGTTCTTATTCTAAGTAAGTTGATTTTTTTTTTGAAGTAATTAATGTGTATGTTTATTTTCTTCAATATATTAGTGTATTTTAGATTTAAGTTTTGCATTTTAGCAACTCAAGCCTTGTTTAGCGACTGAATCAATAGTTTATAGTTTAGGAACTAGGTAGTTGCTATATTTTCTAATAAATTATTATAGAAAAAAAATGTGTTTTCAAATACATAATTGCTACTTGATATCCAAGAAGTAAAAACTTAACCACTCAAGTAATATAATAATATTCTGTATTTTCTAAATTAAACATCAATTATATATGTTATATTTTGGTCCCCTTCTATTTTATTAATTATTATTCAATTAATTTATGAACATAATATTTGTGATTCGTTTAATTAAAAAAATTACACATTCAACCTTGTACCTAAACGAATGCATTGCCTCGAATAAGTCTAGCCTATTCGTTCCCCTGTACCCCATAATAAAATACACAAAAGCTTAATTTTAATTCTACGTGCGTTCCAGTCACACTTATAAATAAATAGTTATCTATTTGATTTCTGTCAGCAGACACGTCGTTATATATTGTTCGACAGAAAACCAAAAAAGAATTTTCTGTCATTAGCATAAAGGTTGCATGTAGCTTAACACTTTGGTCCACAATTGAGCAGTACATTATCTTAAATATATTAGAGAGGTTACAGTGTCAACGTCAGGGAAATCGCATTTCTGCGACGTAATCTAAATGATCCAGATTATGCTGAGAGTTAGACCGACGAGGAGCTCTGGGCCTGTGGAGGTTGTGATGTGAATGCGCCCGCATTACTCTATATGTACCCTCTCGACGAGGTCCAGTGTCACTGGTTTTGCGTGTTGATGTTACCCAATCATCGTCTCGGGTCCTCGAAATGGGCGTAGGCTTACCGTAATTCTCAAAAGTACGACGGTTATTTTCATAGCGCTGTCGATGCCAGTTCCTTTCTACGTCTTGCCCGAAAGGATCTAATTCTCCGGAGGGTTGAAATTGGCTCGAACTTTGGCAATAATTCGATCTTTTCCAACCTGTTTCATCGTATTGTTTGCGTCCGTTGTCATTTTCGCTGATTTGCCGTCTTTGTGATTGATTAGAGCTGCTTTCACTTGTGTCTTCGCCTGACGTCCCTATACCCAGGTCTTTATCGTCCACGTAACCTTTATAAACTCCGTTAGGGGTCAAATTTTTGCTGTTGTAAATTTGATCGTTCAACATCAGCTGAGGGTGCGGTATACAGTACGGGCTAGGAAACTTTTCGAGTTTCGACATCTTCATATCGTCTGATTTTCTTGTGCACGATCCCGGTCCGAATAAAGACAGTAAAACCGGTAATAAGAATAGACCGTGCATCGCTCCAAAGAATATTACCATGAATACCATTTTAAAGAATACAGAGAATATGTAACTGTCAGCGAGAAGCAATGCGATGACACCGAGAATTGTGCTGAAAGAGCCTTGCACTATTGGCAATCCCAGAGAGTATAAGCATTCGCTGACTCGTTCGTGAGGGTATTTCGCTTTAGATGCCATGTAGGCATAGCATATATGTGCAGTGAAGTCGACAGAAAAACCGATGCACATGATGAGATTGATCATTGATATTGAATCGAGATTTATATCCCATAGGGCCATATAACCGACCACACCGACCTCAATCGATATTATACTAAACGCCACCCATAGCGAGCACAAGATGTTTGGTATGAATATAAATGATGTAATCATCATCATTAATGCTCCATAGCACAAATTTTGAATTGATGTAGGCTTAACAAGCTCGAACTGAAATAAAAGCAAGGAATAGTATATTAGTACTAAATTACATATAATTTGTAACATTGTATAATTAAGACTAGTTTTTACCTGGTCGAAAAATACGAAATACGGATGGAACACTGAAGCATTCAACGGTGATTCAGCAACTATAGTTCTTAACGCTTTGACCATTTCCTTTTCATGGTTTGTACCACTTATATTGATAGCTTGTATCAGAAACCTGGAAGCAACGATTTGGTCTCCGGCGTCGTTAAATTTGACATCCAATGAGAAAGGATTAGCGGGAAACAGCCACAACTGTAAAGATACGATGTCTTTTATAGAACTGGACAGAAAATGGAAATAATAAAAAAATGTTAAGCCACTGATTATATATACCTCTTTGAGATTCTGTATGAAGTCAACTTCGTTATCGATAGTCACATTCAAATAGTCGTTATTAGCAGATACGTAATCCAAAAACGTTTTAAGCCACGACTCCGTGTACAGTGAATTCGATATGTACGATGTGCTTTCCAAACGTTTTGTTAGTTTTTCAACTTCAGCCTGTACTAAAGTGTCTGAATAATTGTATTGGCCGCTAATTACCACCTGTGGGGGGAGAAAAAAAAATTGAGTACCGTCTAACTGATTAATAGAGGTTATTATGTATCTCGTAAAAATACCTGTATCCTGTATGGAAATTCTCTGTAATAAAGATCCTCTCTATCGAAGAACTCGACAGAGTATGAATCCACTTTAGACAGCTTTCTTCTTTCCAAACCTTCCTTCAGATTGGTAACACCGTAACCAGCTCCAGCCAAGTACAGTAGGAATATAACTATTACGAAAGCTTTTACTCCGTTATGGTTCAACAAATCGGCCATGGTTGTACGGAAGAAGGCCATGATACAATGTTCCTTATTGTCAATTGGATTATCGGGATCGGCTGGATCAATGCCCCCGCTGCAGAAAGCCCTGTATAACCACGATTTTTCTTCTGCAACAGTTTAATGTGCATCTATTAGAATTAATTCGATTCATAGTTGATTGAAATTTTAATTAGTTACTAATCTAACAGAATGCCTTGTTCTTGAATTTTTTTCGGACACTTTACATTGTTGCTTAGAAGTTTATAATCTGCCAATTTATTGTCAGGAACGACTAAGTCGTTTTGGAATTTTAAACCAAATAAAAAATCAATAGCCATAAATAATGCAATTTTTGGGAACCCACAACAAAAGTATTAATCTATTAAATTTTCAAGAATGAAACTTGTACCTTTACGTGCTCTCGATTCAGGCAAAACTTTGAGCATAGTAATTGTATGTCTGTTTTGTTTTTCACGATATCCTGAAACTGCGACGCAACCGGCAAAGAATGTTAGATGCCAAACAAAAGTGAAACACACCGCCAGACCTGAAATTTAAGTTCATTTAAAAGTAATAAGAAATTTGGCTTAGTCTGTATATAGCCAATGACAACTGGAACAGATAAGTATCATAATATGTTCCCTTCTGTTTTCCAGGCTTTTTTTTTCTACCTATGCTGATAGCCTTGAGAGGCTATTTCAGGTTCTCCTTGACGTGGAGGTGAGCTCACGGGGCTCAAACCGGGAGTGTTGCTAACACTGGCCCTAGCAAGAGCAGTGCTTCGCAAAAACTACCATTGGATAGGAAACGCGACCCACTGAGAAGATCCGGCGAGAAACTCAGTTGGCTGTGTCTATGGGTTAATTCATTCGTCGAGCCCTTCGTCGCAAGCGACGGGTTCGACGCGGTGACTGGTGCTTGTGGTACCTAAAAGCAGCGTTAATGGATCGGGAGGATCCGTAATGTCGTGTTTAGGGGGACGTCGACTGTTTACTATTTGATCCACAGGATTGGGTATGACCTTGTCAGGCAATATTCTTTTTTAGTTTAGAAAATATTCACGAGTATCAGTGCGATAAAAGAAATTTTGAAGTGTCGCTGATAATGGCAGAATTTCGGTCAGTGGACGAACACTAGTTACTTTAAATAGTAAACTGAAATGTACATAATAATATGTAAACAAAAATAAAATACCTGAGTACATGCAGAATATTTGTACAGATGGAAACGGGGAAAAGATTCCAATGAAAAATGACAACATGTCCGTTACAGACGTTATCGTTATGGAAACAGCGGCTTCTGATAACATAGATGCCATGCGTTCCGGAACCGGTAGTTTTGGGGAAGCCCTTCTCCACGCAGCCAACATCACAAAAGTATCATCAATGCCGATACCTGACAAGATTAAAAGAGAGTTATTCAATAATAACGTTTAAACCAAAGCATACTAATGAAACTCATAGGAATGGCTTGACTTACCAATCATTAGGAAGGGTGCCGCTAAATTTATTCCAATGAAAGAGATGCCTAAGTATATCGCGCAGCCAAATGCTGCGGCCGTGGCCATAACGGCTGATATGTTACCCAGTAATCCTAACCAAGGCTTAGAACGGACCCAGTCACCCATCAAACAAGTGACGACTGAAAATACACCCATTAAAATGAAAGTAGAACTAAAGAACGGTATCACGGTTCTTGTGTTCTTTTCGAGTTCATGGTCAAGAGTTCGTGAAGCGAATCGAGCCACCGATATGTGCTTGAATCGGCCAGTATCTTCGGCGATACCCACCGCGTCCAAAAACGCGTCTTCCCACGCCGCACCCCTAAAAAATTCAACAGATATTACTTTTTTTTTTTTTTTTTTTTCTCCTACCTAATCTGAGAGCCTTGAGAGGCTATGTCAGCGTAACCCTAACTTTTGTAGGTGAGCTCACGGGGCTCAAACCTGATGACGTTGCTAACACGAACCCTAGCAAGAGCCGTGCTTCGCAGAATCTACCACCGGATCGGAAACGCGACCCACTGAGAAGATCCGGCGAGAAACTCAGTGGGCTGTGTCTGGGAGTTAATTTACTCGTCGAGCCCTTCGTCGCAAGCGACGGGTTCGACGAGAACGGTGACCGGTGCTTGAAGTACCTAGAAGCACCGTTAGTGGATCGGGAGGATCCGAGATGACGTGTTTTGGGCGACGTCGACTGCTTTCCATTCTGTCCGCAGGATCGGGAATGAGATATTACTACTTGTCGAAGTTCTAACACAAGTTATCGTGAAACTTTGTTGAGAATTAAATCATGCCCAACCTTTCTATTCGTATTCTTGACAATGTTACGCAGTGTTTAGTATTCGTAACGATTTCTTAAACAGTGTCAAGATCGATGTCTGTTATCTAAGTAAGCTATATTGCGGTGTTTGCACAAAGCGAAGTCCTATTGTCATTTAAAATAGACAATAAAAAGCTAAATGAAACACAGTGCAATCCTATACTGTGGCGTTTATTTCCATTGAAAACAAAATTTCATTGTCAAGAATCGAATCATTGTTTTGAACATCCCATAATAAAGTTATACGAGCGTACAGAATCCGTGATTTGTCATAAGATTCTTAACAATTAGGAATGAACTCGCGGCTAACCCGGTATAATCGTTTAGATAACCCATATTGAGACACGAGGTCAAATAAGCCACAACAAACATGAAGAGGAAATTTTAGTTAGTTGTCATTTGAAAACAACAAAAAAATCCTGCTAATGCTAATATTTATTATTACCTTTGTTCCTGTATTTTAGTATCCGTTCTAACAAACCACACCAATTGCACGGCTGGCACTGACACTATAACATCATCAACCACTTGACTTCCTCCAAAGAATACTGGAAATGCATGTGCTTCCCACGTCACGGGATTGAACATTATTGGGAAAGTCAGATTTAACTCGCCGCGCTCCACCTTTTAAAAGAAAAATACCTATCACGTTTTCTACTAAAATAAGAACGGCCTATTGTGAAAAATTATGTGCTTACAATAAACAAATACGTAATATGTAAATAATATAGCCATCGGCTACTGTATCGGGAACACCCTATATAGCGTACCTTCACACTATATCATGACTTAAATGCTTAATGAAAATAGTAAACAAAGATAGTAGCATTTTAGAAAAACAAAATTAAGTAATTAAAGTCCCTCCATAATTTCAGTCTACATAGTCCCATGTAATAGGATGTGTTGAAATTAAATCGTAGAATGAAGCGAATCCTTGCGTGGGCAGCGTTATCGCAAGTAATCATAAATCTGCTATGTGTGTTTAGAATTTTAATGAATAAGAACACGTGTTTTTTCAATTTAATTAAGTATTGACGTTCTAACGCCTTCTAAATAATGCAATGCTTCGAGAAAACACTCGTCACTTGTCGATACTTGATACAAAGTTGTATGACTTTGGGAAACTATGTATTTTTTAATGATGAAGTTGTGGCAGTTAAAATATCAATGATTCGATATATTTCTCATTATAGAAGATTAGGAGAAATACATGTCACTGTGCAATATTGGGCGCGCGGTACGTGTTTATTGAATCTACTTCGTAATAATAACTATCCATTGTTAATGTCAATAATAGGATCTTCGTATTAATCGCTATGACTTAATGAATGACAGTTCTTCGCCTTGAATCACACAATACCATAGAATTCGATATGCGAATGTTAAACAGTTGTCAGAAAACCCGCACTGTTCCTATTTAAGTGGAAATTTCCTGTTAACGACAGTGCCGCTTGGCCTCCTTTAGCTGATACAAGTTTTCAAATAAATGCCTCTCGGCCTTAAAGATTCAAAAGTGTTCTCTGAAGAGAAAGTGAAAAGAAAAGGAAAGTATTGAAATATGTGGATGACACACTTCCACTATGTAGTTCCTTTTAAATCCCTTTGTTCAGAGTGGATTTTTCAAAGTCAAACAAATGACATGAAAAAATACATGCATTGGTTAGTCACTGCAACATTTCAGCTGATCGAAGAGTCCTCTATTATCCGATTAAACGTAGAGTATACTATCATAGTTTCCACTTTCAAGGGCCCTTAGTTAGAATTTTCGAATTTGAACACCTAATATATCTTCATGGTTAGATATTGACTGAATCGAAATTTGAATTAGTGGTGCCTTAGTCAGTTTTAATAACTACCAGACCAACGAGGTAATAACTCGAGGTGTGGAAGTGCTTAGCCCTTAAAAACAAAACGAGAATGCCGCTGTTTATCTTGAAACACAAGGTCGGAATTTCAATAATAATTCTTAAATAATCCGTCGAGCCTCTTTGAATTTATAAGTAAAGAATTTATTGAATACATTTGAGACTTCCATTTTATATTTCAAGGCGTGCGTCGGCCTTCAGCTTGTGGTGTACGTACATATATGGGTTCTGGTAACCGGTTGACACCAGTTGAGCCGCGGACTCGTCTGGCCGTCTGCACTAATAAAAAGAGTGGTATCATAATCGGTTAATTGAACTAGCAATACCCTATTACCGCCGCATAATTTCGCAGGAAGAATGATCATTACCTCGCCTATTATTTTGTCTAAGTTCAGTATGTCGTTGACGAAGCATTGCCCCTCCCATCTGGCGCACTCTTCACGATACGTGAAAGTCTCTCCAGTCGGTAACGTGACTGTTACGTTTTGCACCAGATCATCCAATTCCCTTAATTCTTTCCATATTTCGGTTCGCAGTAAGTTGGTATTGTTGTCTTTGGCCACTATAATTACTCGACCAAATCTTCCTGGAAATTAAAAAAAAAAAATCTTTATATGTCTTTAATTAAATTCCTTACGTAATTAAAATGAAGGTTTTTTTATATACAGGTGGGTGACTATAGAGCTTCCCAGATTTTAAGTCGTTACTGTAGCCCACATAGATCAAAACAAGAACGAAAACGAACGTAACCTGACCTCTTGAAACTTTGACCTCATATTGCAAGCAACATGAGTTAAAAGTTTCAAATGTTTTTATAACGGCTGTTGTCTAACGAAACCCCTCAAATATATGTGCAATAGGGTTTAATTCAAAAGATAACAGGTAACATCAATGACACTGGCTCTGGTATGAATCGACTTCAAGATGTTTGCTGAACGCAAAATTTCCTTCAAGTAAATCCTCAGTGATAGGCAGCGTTTTGGCTGTACCCTGCGGCTAACAATCACGGTAACCATTCACCAGAAAAGAGCCTTGTGCTTGTCGATCTTTGGAGGAAATAAAATAAAACGCGATAGAGCAATGACTTAATCTAGGTCGTTTATGTTATTACTACGCAGGTGTTTTTGCTCTTTCAAACGAGAAGGCGATACAAACTTATGTGTTAAAAAAATTATGCACGTTTGTTGGACACAAAGAGCGTAGCACCGGTTATTGTAACAAACATGGGGAAACTCATATCTCTAAGAGTGGAGGTCTGTACGCTGATGATGACAATGGTGCTTGACTGGATGTAGACTTATAGATTATCCGATTGACTTGAATCTTAGTATAACAGTATAACAGTAGGTACCGCGCAAGCAGTCTCCATTAAAGTTGTTTTACATAAAATAATCGCTAGTACCATTTGAATGTAGGATTCGATGGCAATGAATGAAGTTAATTACATTGTTAGAGCCCAGACCATAATTGATAAATAAGAATTACCTGCTCGTGTAATTCTGCCAACGTTAAATCTGTGCGAGTAGTTAACTTTGAAGTGCTCTTCAACTACCCTCCTTTCCAACTTTCCTTGTCCGCTAACAGGCGAAAACAAATATTCCGGGTCCATCTCATAATGAATCCTTTGATATCCGGTTACCATGAGCAAGGTTAGTAGTACCGGTATTATTATGAAGTAGCCGGGCTGTCTGCCGACGGCCAGGCCCAGTTTGTAGAAAGACCTGTTCAGGACATCATCAACGATTGTCAGTTTGCAACAACCCATCTGAAACAAGAAGAAAGTAAACGCATAAATATATATTTAAGGATTCGGGCAAGTGCGTCATAGCTTTGTCTGAAATTTAATATTCATTCGTGCTAAGGACAATGACTACAAATTAATAACAGGTTGCACCCTCGAGTAATTGGACATATTAACAACACAGGTTTCTAAGTTTCGTAATGGTCTCGTTAAAGCCAAGGGCTTATTGATGTAATTCATTTATCAACAAGACAAGGTATGACTTAGGTACCTCTTTCTCTTTTACTCGTCATTTTGCTCAAGACTGATATTTCGATTTTTTTTACTTTGCCGTACGGGGTAATTTACCCACTGAGTTTTTTATCGGATCTTCTCAGTGGGTCGTCATTCCGACACGAGGGTAGATTCTGCGAAGCACTGCTCTTGCTAGGGCCAGTATTAGCAAACTCTCAGGTTGTGACCCGTGAACTCACCTACCATTGAAAGTGTACCTGGAATAACCCCTTAGGCTACCAGAAATAGGTAGGAAAAAGAAAGCTGCACATTTGAATTATGTATTTCTTTTGTAAAGCAGTCTATAAAATTTTATAAAATGCCTTCGTCCACGCAATACAAACCGTAATCTACGCGAGTGAAGCTGTGTGTGGAAAGGCTTTTATCTAACTAAATAAACTTATACATTGTTATAAAACGTAGTTATGGGTCTCCCCATAACATCATGACACGCGAATATCTTCCTAATTTCTTCAGTATAAAAAACGTACTGAATTTCGAAAGAAGTGTCCGTCCGCATGAATACCAACTATCGTTATTTACGTAAGGCTAAATACCGGAGTAGATTCTTGAAGCAAGCAATTACATGATCATTGTTCATGGTACTCAAACACGGGGTATTTTATCGCGTACAGCTTACGAAATATGTTTGCTAAGAAAATTGTTTTCTACGCAAGAGACAATCGAAATGGCAGAGGTGCCTACTTAAATCAAATTATAAACATTGTTCTCAGAATTTGAGACATTGAACAATTACACAACCAAATAATAAATATTGAAATAAATACTGATTATTGAATAAATATCGAAACACTGGTGATGTAAATAATTATGAGCCATTGTAAAAAAGTATTAAATTAATAGTGATTGTGTAAATTATAATAGTGATTCTTATTGGTTGTTTCTTCTAGTGGTTATTGATCTTCACTGTTATATAATAAGGTCTAGATTAGATTCCCTGTTGAAATCAGTTAAAGATTGCGCAGACGGGTGGACTATCTCACAGCCAACCTGGGGTTAAGTAGTTATTAGAGCCTATTAACATCACAGTTCGCATACCCACCTTCAGACATGAGTTAGCTGTTATATAATCAATATAGAATTCGACAATTCTATATTGATTTTAAAACAGCTATCTCACCTTTCAAACCGGAACGCTAAGCTTGTTGGTCCGCGGTAGTAATAGGCAGTGGCAATTCGTAAGCCAACAGTTTTTCCAATACAATAGAGATTTCGACATCCTGTATTGGACACGATCGCTGACAACCACACCCTTATATATAAGGGTATAAAGCATTCGCTGAATTGTACTGACCCGGATTCTCTGATTGTAGCGTTAAATGTAGGTAAACAAATTTCACATAGTATTTGCATAATATATTCCCCACTAACACAGATATATCTGACACGAATTTGTTCAACCTGGTGTTAGTTAGTCATCATTATTTTAATGTCTTCTATGTAGTAAGTCTCAGTTACTAAATTATCGTCTTAGCACAGATGTATGCGGTCTGGTGTCATGTTATTAAATCGAGCTTTGAATTTGCGGTCTTATTCACAGTGAATTATCGCAGCTTAATTAGCTTAATAAATAATGTTTTTTTTTTATAATATAAATTAAAGAGACCCTATGAAAAACTAAAATCTATACATATAAATAAAATTGGAGTGTCTGTTTGTAATATTAAAATAACCGCTTTTTACTACATGCATACCTACATACAACAAAATAACATTTTTTACAACTTTTGTCTGTCTGTCTGTCTCTTTTTTCCGGCTAATCTCTGGAACGGCTGGACCGATTTTGACGAGACTTTAACTGATAGGTAGCTGATGATATAAGGGTTAACTTAGGTTACTTTTTTTAGACTAGCTTCGCCCCGCGGCGTTACCCGCGGTACGACAATAATCGCAGGTAACATCGCGGGACTCAGCTATCAATAATAAAATTTAATGTTTCCGAAGCGAAGCGATATTAATATATGTAATACTAGCGTGTAATATTTAAATGTAGTCATAAGCGTATGACTATTTTATTTTACAAATCTAAACTTTGACTTTGACTTTATTTTTTACATTGTACGAGATCTCGCGTTGTATGAGGTCCCACGTTGTATGAGATCTCGCGTTGGATGAGGTCTCGCGTTGAATGAGGTCTCGCGTTGTATGAGATCTCGCGTTGTATGCGGTCTCGCGTCGTATGAGGTCTCGCGTCGTATGAGGTCTCGCGTTGTATGAGGTCTCGCGTTGTATGAGGTGGCGCGTTGTAGTAGGCCTCGCGTTGTATGAGGTCTCGCGTTGTATGAGGTCCCGCATTGTATGAGTACTCGCGTTGTATGAGGTCTCGCGTTGTATGAGGTCTAGCGTTGTATGAGGACCCGCGGGACTCAGCTATCAAATCGGGTCGCTAGTAAATAAATAAATATAGTGTTTCTTAACGGGATTATAAAGCTCCGATAACTACTTATGAATAAAACAATTAATTTGTAATGTCTGTCCGTAATTATTTTTAGTAATAAAAAATCCCGTTAAGTTTGAAAATAAATTTGAACAACATCGGTCGAGTCATATGAGGAGATATATCCACTCTGAGAAACGCCATTCCGATACGGAATCCTCGAATCACCCGGAATTACCGAATCCTTCACCTGCCTTGGAGATGCCTTTAGCTCTGTCTCCATTCAGTACTTGGGCAACACGATTTTTTTGAGAGAAAAGAAATTTTAAGTCGATTCGAAAATGACGTTACACCTACCGCCCCAAAAAATGGTCGCCAATAGACAAACCAAAGTAGCGAACTAGTACCCATTAAACAGGGAAACTTATAATACGGCATTATTTATACCATACAAACACATCATATTAAGAATAACGGGTATGAAACACAACTCAGCCATATCTATATATATAAAAATAAAACCCGTTTTCCGTTGTCACGACATAACATGAAAACGGCTTGATCGATTTGGCTAATTTTGGTCTTGAATTATTTGTTGAAGTCCAGAGAAGGTTTAAAAGGTTAGATAAATATAAAAATATTCGGAATTAAATAAAAATAACAATTTTGTTTTTCCTTTGATGTGTCCCCCGTCGGACGGATTCCTTTTGTTTGTTTTAAGTTTATCTTAAACAAAAGTTTAGGTCTTTTATTTATCGATTGAGGCACTACGAAGTCTGCCGGGTCAGCTAGTAACAAATAAAACAGCAGAATTCGGTTTGTCTGTTCAATAAAGAAGAGTAATGAAAATAGAAAGGGGATAATTAGAGAAGAGTATTCCAAAGAAGCGATTTTCAGAATTCGTTTTTGTCTGTCTCTTTGTTTCCGGAGCTACTCTAAGCCAATTTTAATGAAATCTGGTATAGAAATAGTTTGAACCTCGGGAAATGATATAGGTTACCGTTCATCTTATTGTTGCCCGTTGCCCATGCCATGTAATCTGTAATACACGCAATCGAAGTTGCGCGCGGAAAACTTATTACACCAAATAATACTGTTTTTACGATGAATCAGATTCTAAAACATAAATAAATTAATAAATGAATAAGTAGCTGAGAACAAATAACGCTTGGTCACCCGGCCCCAAGTTAAGATTCCCTGTGTTATGGGTACCACTGATTGACATACATACTTTTAAATACATTAAATACGTCACATATATAGATAATAAATACTTAAACAAATAGAAAATAAATCTGATCATCACCCGAATGTTTTGCCCCATGTGGGAATCGAACCCACGACCCTCCGCGCAATAGTCAGGGACTTTAATTACTGCACCACTGAGTCAGCCATTATACTACATGATACCAAACATATAAAATATTACTATATCAAATTGTTAGTTGCTTCATACACTGATTAGTTGTGGCTCTGTCGCGGTTTTGTTCATTATTATAGTTAATTCTACAGGTGGTGTGAAATCACTGTTATATTAGTTAATATTAAACATCCCTAGTTGTTACTACAACATTATTAGGAACTAAATGTGGCTCGCGGCTTAGCATGCGATATATTTATAATTCAGAAAGAACGAACACGTTGCTTTACCTTAGATTAATAAAGAGTTGCTCGTGTCACTCTTTGATCCATAAACTACCAATAATACGGTAAACTAACCATTTGGAACGCATTTCTGCTTTTGTTTCTCAGTGTACATGACTTTCTCTGTGAGATAATAATGTAGTATATACTTTATTGTACCCGGCTATTTAACACAAACAATGGACGACGACGAACGAATTTATTTCACACACTTTTTTAAATCTCAAAGCTCACGTGATTGTACTTTTCCCTACATATTAGCTGGTAGCCTAATTCCAGCTACGCCCGGACGGGTAGGTGAGCTCACGGGCTCAACCTGAGAGAATTTTTACGTAGCAATTTCTTACAAGAATGTAGGCGTTTACTCCGCGAATACCAATTTGATTTTTATGAACTTCGTCCAACCTTTTATTCACCTCGTTTAGACCTACATATTATAATAACCATATTATAATATGTAGCATACTACTATGCTCGGTGTCTAACTATAAATTATAATATAAACTTTTTTTTGCTATCTAAGCTGATGGCCTTGAGAGGCCATTTCAGCGTAACCCTAACAATTAGGTGAGTTCACGGGGCTCAAACCTGATGTCGTTGCTAACACTGGCCCTAGCAAGAGCAGTGCTTCGCTGAATCTACCACCGGTTCGGAATCGCGACCCACTGAGAAGATTCGGCGAGAAACTCAGTGGGCACACGTGATTCTAGCCGTGTTTGTGATGTATAGTTTATTGGTCATTTTTTGTTGCCCTAAACTGTACTCAAATTCGTGACTCGACCAACGCTAAGCCTCTAGTTTCCAGGGTACTGTTAATCAGCTTCTGGCTTAGATGTAACGAGATTTAAAATTACTTGTAATGTAGTACATCAAACGCGGACCTCCTTGACCGGACAGCGGCCTTTCACTTGCGTACATTTATTCTTATGGCTGTCTGTACCTTAAATAATAAACAAAATGAACACGCTATTTTGGTAATGAACGACCTACTTCATTCGTTGGTTATTTTGGTCATCATCGTGATGTTACCGGTCTTAATTTGATCGTTTCCAGTTACGTACATTATTGCTTGACTAATATTCATAAAAAATGATGAAATTTCCTAGGAATACTACCTATTCATTTAAGTTAGGAAGGTATAACCTGTACCCTACTTAAAACTGCTACCAATCAAAACGATTCAAGTTTAGATTCTTGCCAATGTTTACAAGCTCAAGAATTTTATAAAAAAAAAAACGTGTTAATAAAACTACTTTTATCTAATAAAACTACTAATTACCTAAGTATTATTTTAATGTCTGCATCACCTTTTAACTGTTACCCGTGGTTCTTGCTTTTAATGTAAAGTGGTTAATAACTAAATAAATAATCGGGGAAAAATCTTACACGGTCATCCAGCCCCAAAATAGGTTTCCCTTTACTAATGGAAGCAGACATAGTTCTGGGTACCTTTATAGATATTAGTAACCCAGACACAGAGCAAGTAATGCTGTTCCGTTTTTTTTCCTACCTATTCTAGTGATCTCTAGGAGTCATACTAGTTTCACCGAACGAAACCTGTTCGTAACAATATTTTTTGTTTACCCGAGGCGGGAATCGAATCCACGACGACGTTTATAAGTCAGAGGCGCTAACCACTGCGCCAACAGGCCAATCAATAAACAAAACGATGTAGGCAAATCTTAATATTAACTAATAAATATTACTTTTTTATGTGCAGTAAAATGATTCGTGTTAAAAGAATACTTTATCATGTAAGTTTTAGTGGTAAGTAAGGTCGTATGCACGGTTTTTATGTTGAGGTTTTCTTACGCATAAAATAAGGTTAATCGTAAAGTGATTAATATAAATAACATAAGCGAAGGTTGTGTAACGACTAGTTTAATGTCCGAGGATTATTACGCATAATAGCTTGTGTTCTTCAAGTGTTTGGCAATAACCCGCTCAGTACGGATATTGCAATAAAAAAAAATACATGTGTGCAATTCACACGTGGTAGAAGTGAAACCTTCCAAAATTAAAATACAATTATCCTAAACGTCTTAAGTATATGTAAAATTTTGTCATTAGTAAATAATTGTAAGGTAGCGCCCTCTGTGAATTGATATTTTAATTTCACGTATAATCCTAAATCAAAATTCACTACAAGAGCTTTCATACACACGTTAGTATTAAAAAATCTCACAGATGGCGCTGTATTAAATAGTATGTATATTTTTGTCTCATTCTTTGCTGGCTTCATCCTACACATTTTTGTATTTGTGTCTCTTACCTGTCGTTTTTTTCCGTTGCATCCGGTTTGAAATCACAACGATTCTAAAGAAGTTTTCACTTCAAAAATACATATTAATTTTTCATTATTCACTAAAGTTTTCGTCGAATTCGATAAAAGGGGTGGCATATAAATATTTCATTGATCCGGTGTTTTAATACAAGGAAAATTGTGATCGAAACGCGAAATTGTTGCGTAAACAACTTATATAACGTAAGCCGATCAGCACGATGATTGTGACCGACTCGATTCTTTCCTTAAGACCAATTTAGGTATCAATGTATCTAGGACACGAGCAAGATTCGACGGTGTTCGTTTATAAAGAACGATGCATCAAACGTTATTAAAAAAAAAATAAGGTACAATTTGTGCTTAGTAATTAATTACTATTGACAGCCACGACAACCACGTTTTTAATACAGTTTATTTAATTATGGTTAATTATGATTTATAAAAATAACCCTACTGTTTATTTATTTAGTCTTTTTACAAACGAATAGTTGAACCAAAGCATGACTTCAATAAGAGTGTCTCAAACTAAAAATAATGTTCATATTTTAATGTAAATACTCCAGTTGCTTAAAATACGCATTGGAAAAAGGTGAATTTCGCGATGTTATTCCTGGATCGCTATAATAAAATGAGTGACAATTGAGATGGTGCGATTGAAAAAAAAATGTCTAAAAAGCTTTCTTACTGGTGGTAGGACCTCTTGTGAGTCCGCACGGGTAGGTACCACCACCCTGCCTGTTTCTACCCTGAAGCAGTAACGCGATTCGGTTTGAAAGGTGGGGCAGCCGTTGGAATTATACTGAGACCTTAGAACTTATATCTCAAGGTGGGTGGCGCATTTACGTCATAGATATCTATGGACTCCAGTAACCACTTAACACCAAGTGGACCATGAGCTCGTCCACCCATCTAAGAAAAAAATTGTGTAAAAAGTAATATATAATTACAACTACTTTTACGACTCAGTCGTCCGGACACCAAGATTACTGTTAAGAATTCGAAACCTCGGAAATAATATAACGACCATAAAAAATCCGAGATTAAATAAACCGTAAAAGTGATTTTAATTATGTTTGCGACTCGCGAAAACCGAAGGATATACTAAAAGTAAAATGGTTTTCGAGCTGGTTAAAATGCAGGTAGACCCTTGGTAAGTCATGCAGACGTTATTTGCACACGACTGTGAAAGTAAACAGCGGCGGTCAACGGCATTTTACGTCATTCTGATGCGCACGAATACCTTTGTCATGAGCCTTAATTTTATTAGTTGTAAAATGGCTCTAAGAGCCAAGGACAAGACTTGTTAATTTGCTATCATCTTATTAGAACAAAAATTAAATAGTGTTCGTTGGTGATCTAGAGATTGTCTCAACTAATTCAGCCTTTTTTTTATATAATTGAAAAGAGGTTCTAAGGGATTTTTATTGCCATAGGAAGCAGATGAGTGGTCAGAAGATTGCAGGGGGCATCGACCAGAGGCATCATCAAGCCAATGTTCACCGGGAATACTGAAATGATTAAACTGTCCCACTAAATTAGACAAATCAGTGAAAACTTCTCAGAAGGAGGTAGAGAGAGAGTAAGAAAAAGAGAGAAAGAGAGAGAGAGTATCGAGATAGAGCGACAGAGAACGATAAGAGAAACAATAAGCATCGTTTTTTGTACAAGGATTTTTTTATTTTGTTTTAGTTTGTTTTTAAGTAACTCAGATGTCCTTTACGCATTATAAAAATACAATCTGTATTATGGCACTCGTGTTAAGGCTAACCCATGAGTTTTGATGTCAAATACGTACGGTCATCAAGTAGAACCGGTTAAACATTCTAACCTTAATGTTATGACATGATAATGAAGTTAATTTTTGAATGGAAGTCAAAAGCACTCTTATTTACCTTTATTTAAGTATGCTCTTCCTTTCGGCCTTATAGTTGTCATTGAGAACTATAAGTATATTATCATGATTTTTAAGCTCACGATTCTCTCACCTTGACCCGTAGCAATAAAACGGCATGAAGTTTTTTTTGTTGTTGTTTAAAATGTGATATTAATTACAAGAGTCATTGTCGCCGGTTCACCCTTGACACGGGTCGTCTGACATGATCCGTTGGTTGCAAACTGGAGATTTAGTCGACGGATTTCGTAACGACGTAAATTTCTTACGCTCTCACAAAACGACTACAAATAATATTTGTTCTATACTAAGCAATGCTTGAAATTGTAGTTTCTGCTTGGGTTTTTGGCGACTCGTAGACGTAATTAAAATTACTCATACAATAAAATAAAAAAAGTATTCGAAAGGTAATAAATAATGTAATGACAATAAAAGATCACGAGATTAATTATTAGCAGATCACTAGTAGGTTTCATTGTGTACGTATACTTAGCATTTCTAGTAAATTTATAACAGGATTTTCGAATGTTTTTAAGGGATGTAATTTTGAATTTCGCTTTAAATAAATGGTCATTCATTGTTCTGTTAACCCATAGACACAGCCCACTGAGTTTCTCGCCGGATCTTCTCAGTGGGTCGCGTTTCCGATCCGGTAGTAGATTCAGCGAAGCACTACTCTTGATAGGGCCAGTATTAGCAAATTCTCTCAGATTTAGCCCATGAACTGTCCATAAGTAATTGAAAAAAAAATATATTTCCCATTATCCAAAACCGATAGCAACATCATGCATAATGCAATGATCAAGCTATGTAGCTAATAACAATGTTTGTTTTAATGAGTGAAACAAATATAATGTTAGTATACCTATGTAATCATTTGACCTCTAGCTATTTACTCTAAGATAACGTTTGGGTCGTACATATTGTTGACAGTCAGTAATCTGTGTTAAGAAAACAATAATGAATTAAATATAAACATACTGTTTCATAAATTGGGTTCTTCATTCTTGCATAAGAATGGTTATTGAACAATATAACTAAAAAAAAAAAAAAAAAAAAAAAAAAAAAAAAAAAAAAAAAAAAAAAAAAAAAAAAAAAAACAACAACAAAGATGAGGCGTATTTCTTTCCAGGACGTGGTACAGTAATTTGTATTCACCGTCTAGTATGTTCTATTAAGGTTTACGCGATTACATTGAAGGCATCTGCATTGCGTGTACTTAATTACTAGGTACGAACGCACTTACGTTGTTTTTACCAAATCGACTCATTATGATCGCATTACGAACTTTATCGCTGATGGCACAATGGCCCTTTAAACTGTGCATTGCTGTGATTGCATAATCTTATAAGTATTATTTAAATTTAATTATAAGTTTAGCTGGACAATAGCGTATGTCAAAATGTGTTAACCGATTCGAGGATTGTCGTATATTATTTAAGTAAGTGTAAAATTAAAGTTATCATACGCCTTTGACAACAAATTTGGGTATATTAAACTTTTTTAATATTAAACAGTTTTTATGAAAATTCATTGTGTTAAGGACGAAAAGGGTCCATTGGTAAATTAAAATTAGACCGTTTTTTTACCAAGGAAATAAATAGACTTGTTCAAATACAAATTCAGAACACGTATCGTGTTCTGCAGTGGAGACCGCGGATCGACAAACGTAATGTGGGACGCTCTCCTGCTAGACGGAGCGATGATCTGCGCAGGGCAGCTGGCAGTAACTGGATGCGTAAAACCGAAAATCGGGTTTAGTGGCGAGCTTTGGGGGGCCTATGACCGCAGTGGACTGCCGCAGGCTGATGATGATGATGATGATAATGAAATACAAATTTAAAATCAATTTACTTTTCAAAATGAGATGTGTTTGACTGATAGATGGCACAATGTGCGCCCACACGGGCAAGTATTAACACTGTACCATATAATATCAACCACGAAGTGATCATCACTTCCTTTTTACGCTAATAAAAATATGTAAATCTATGTTTTTCAACTGATAATTTCTTTCATTGTCCTTCTATGCTTAAGGCTACGATGGACAAAATCACTATACTACACTTTATCAAAGACAGGTTCAACACACGTCCGATATTGCACATTATTAATTGTTATTAAATTTGAACTAACAATCATGTCAATAACATTAAAAACAGCATGCGTGTTTCGAATCGTCTAGGTCGGAGTCCTACTTTGCAGCGATCAATCATTCAAAAAGGGATCGAAAGCATGTATGTCAGTGTAACGCTAGACAAGTCTTCACAAATGGACATCGAACCGGTTCTATGGTACGTAAATAGCTGTCAATCATAGCGGAAACTATGTTATTTTAAAAGCACTTAATATGTTAATTGTACGCAAACAAGAAGGGTATTGTATGCCTTCTTTAATGTATTGTTACGAGCTGGGGCTTGGGATAAATAAATGTTCCACCAAAGTACATCTTAAAACTGTATTTATCACTTAGAATACACACAGAACACTAAAGTTCTTAATTCACTTCCACATCGCTTCAGTTGATCCGTTCGCTGTTTCGCTTCGAGTAGTTCCGATTACTGCTTCTTCTACATCTCTGCAACGCTTTTATAGGCGATACCACATATCCCTAGAATTCTCGAGAATGTTCCACAAAAGTCGAGTATTTTGTGTTTCCGCTGTCTGAGAATAGATGGCGTTGTACTTCTCGATCTTTCTAGATGCTACTAGATCCTTCTATATTCGTTCTGCTATTCGGCGATAGACAGCGTTACTCTTGCCGGCGTAACAGTATTTAGTTTTATTTCTTAGATGGATTCCGCAGCTCGTCGACACTACAACGTGAATGCTGTCACCCACATTTTTCTTTTCAGTCGTACACTCTTGGTGGAGTGATCGTGGTATGTCTTATTGCTTGGTTGTGGCTTTTGTGAGGCCTTTCCATCTCTCTCTATTTGTGGCGGTACGTGTACATTCAGCAAGGGAACACTTAGTAGATGACTTAATCAAGTCTGTCCACCTTGTGGGTGATCGGCCGTGAGAGCGTTGACCATCTATGTACTCTTCCTTGAACCATTAATGGTTCCTATGAGCTTTCATTACGTGTGATATGTCAAAACATATTAAGGATTCGCAATTGCAAAATCGACGAAAGGCTTTGTTTGATTTGGAGCTCTTTCAGGATGGATGCATTGGTGCTGTCATCCACATACTTGCTGTCACAAACATATATTCCATAGTAGTAGAACGTGAACTCAGTACTTATGATTTCAATTCTTTGAATAATTCGACACGGCTAAGCATATTTAATGCATATTTTTGAATATGTAGATTTTTTTGCTGGCGGTAAGAATTTAGAATAACTCAAATGTCACGCAAAAGATCTTTAGCCTGGGGCTTAGCGTCGTTTTACTCCACAAACAGCTATTTCGTAAAGGTATAAATCAAATTATAGCACTTGGCATTTAGCACCTCTGTGCTATATAGGTATTAATCCTGCTTCATTAATACACTGTGAAAAGCTGTTTCGCGAAGCACGTGTGAAAATCTTCGACAAGTTCCATTTATATCAATAACTGTGAATGTAGTAAAAAATGTTAAGAGCACAATAGCTTACCAATTAACAGCTAAGGTCATATTTATTGCATTTAAAATTCTTGACAAATATATGCGAAAAGGTATAAAAAAATTAGGCTCTGCTTCTACATGTAACATTCGGAAGCTTTTTGGACTCATTAAGCCTAAGTTAAAATTAAAAAAAAAAAAAAAAATTAGTATTCAAGCGATCGTTACCACTCCTTATCTTGGCTTAGTTTTAAATTCAGTAACGCCGTAAAAATATAGCGTGCTTGAATCATTGGCTCCCTACAACAGATAAACATCTTTGTCCCTATTAAGGCAAAATGTAATTAAATATATTCCAGGCCATATACTTGTAATTCCAAATACGCATCTCGTGATTTATTCCATCTAGTACATCGCTTACTCATGCAAACGACACACGAATCATCTTTATTACCTAAGGTTACTGAGTTTCCTTCTCAAAGAAAAACAGATTTATGTTAGCTAGTGCTTAGCTGGAATAACCCCTTAGGCCGGTGATGAGGTCGGGAAAAAAATTATGAGATGGAAAATCCAGACGAGTATCTACAGCGTATCATAATACTTTAACGTTACACAAAACATATAATATCTATATATTAATACGTGAAGCAAAAACTTTGTATCCCTTTTTACGAAAATTGCGCCGACGGAGGAGTAAGAAATTTTCCACACTTATAGAGAATATAGAGAAGAAGTGCACAATTCTATTTTTTTTTTAAATAATGCATAAAAGATACATTAAATCAATAAAGAAATCATTACACACATTACATACCATGTATTTGACGCACACACGCATGCATACTATTTTTTTTTTTTTATTTTTTTTAAGAGATTTTATGACCTGGTAACTAAGACCTTTAAGTCATGTCTTATTTTACTTTATATTCTTAATTTTATGAAAAATGATAATATGGAGTGAAATGAAATGAAAATGATTAATTTGAGACATTAATCAACTGAGATGAAATTTAATGAAATGAAATGATATGGGATGAAATATAATCGCAGTAAAATGGTGGTCATTTACTGAGATTTTTTCAGTGGACTTTTTGGAGGAACCCGAGAAGTTACGTCAAGCAGCTTTGTTTCATTTTCCCACATTTGTGCACTTTCACAGATATTAAACAGTTAATAAACCACCATTATTACACATTTAAACCTGAAGAAACACTAAATAGACAAAATAAAACAAATCACACAACTTCACTCCTCGCGTTCCCGCCAAAAAGTCGCATACTATTTATTGTCAAACTTTTGTTCTTGGCGTCTGTTGTCAAATTGAGAATAGATTAAATATTGTTTGCCTTTGGTAATATTTTTACAGTGTAGTCTTGGCGAAATTTGTGATTATAGAAGTATAAATTATAATTATAATAGTGTACAAACTTACAATTCCAATTAATTATAGTCGAATTTCGACTACTGCGGGACCTCTAGTAATACTAATTACTACATACGTATTTCTTCATATTCAATGCCATATTAAAAAAAAAGCTATAATATAATTTTATTGCCGACGAGGATAATTATTTGGCTGCCATCCGTACCCAATCAAATTTAGATGAACATCGATCTTTATCAGTAGAAATAAGTTGAACTTGCGGAAAAACGATGCGTATCAAAAGGAGACAAGTATTTCAAAGTGTATTTCTTTGAGATATTTATTTATCTTTACTTGATCAATATAGTTCTATAGTTTATTTGAACTGTTAGTTTTAAAAGTATCTGAATCTAGTCACTCGAACCACACAGCAGCAATCGCAGTTGTTGCATTCAAGGTTGATTTTCGTCATTACAAAAGAAAAGAAAATACCTTATCTGATCTGAATAGTTTGTTTGATAGGTTAGTTTGAATAAAACAAAATGAGATATATCTTAAAGCATCTGAAATAGTAATTATTCTCTTTCTACTAAATATTATGATTTTAAATAAAACAAATTATTAAAATTAATATACTCAAACGAAATTCGAGTAAGATTAATTCAGACGTAATCCGAGCTACGTTAATTTAAAAAAAAATTAACTTACTGAAGATCTTCTATTATATTTATTAATGGAGAGAAACTAAAAAGCAAAACGAGTGTTTTTTTTCTCAAGGTAACCTGTCACATCGACTCCAAAAGTGGCATAAACCTTGGTCTTAAAATATTTTATATATCGCAATGCTTGGTAATTTGTAATTATAACATGAAACGATAGTCCACAGAAGGTCGAATGATATACCTAATGTTGTGTAGTTTTACATGCACTGGTCATGCAATAGGCTGTGATGCCAGAACCGTTTAAATCGAAATTTAATACATCACGAACGTTGAAAAATAAACGAGAACCATAGACAAGCGAAACCTACAAGTTATTGATTGTAGCAAATAAAGCGAATTATTATTATTATTATTTTTTTAAACACGCCACGTTAACTGGTCCCGTGGTAAGTTCGTAAAGAACTTGTGTTACAGGTAACCGATAACGGAAATAAGTGTAATATTTTTATTATACACATAAATATATTTAATATACATCCATAACCCTGGAAAAGACATTTATATTTATCATACAAATATCTTCCCTTGGCGGGATTCGAACCCTCGACCCCCTTGTGTAGTGACCATGTCACTTACCACTACACCAGACGGCTGTTAACGATTACTCGATATTCTAAGGAATTATCAAAAACAAAATGTCTATCTGGACACAGTGTAAGTTAAATTCGAAAAATGCTATAAACACTAATACATTTGAAGGTGCTGTCGTTATGAATGTCCTTTTTTATTTATTGCTTAGATGGACACATGAGCTCACAGCCCACCTGTTGTTAAGTGGTTAGTAGAGCCCACAGACATCTACAACGTAAATGCCGCCACCCACCTTGACATATGAGTTCTAAAGTCTCAGTATAGTTACAACGGCTGCCTCACCCTTCAAACCGAAACGCATTACTGCTTCACGGCAGAAATAGGCGAGGTGGTGGTACCTACCCGTGCGGACTCACAAGAGGTCCTACCACCAGTAAAAATTATGAAGTAAAGTATGAATGTTTTAAAGAGTTTTTTCCCGAGCCTCAACTTTTCAAACAACTCTGATGCATGTTGTCATTCCAAAACAGAAAGTCGTGACACACCTGTTTCAGGTTACGACGCGGAACGAGGCCGTCGTCAAGGCCGGGTCGCGGCAAGTCGAGGCAAAGGGATCTTCGAGGTTGATTTCACTTTCCTTATGTTCCTTCCGTGTATCTAACTAATGTGATCCTCCATTGTTATTCTAGTAAGTCAGCATTAGACCTTCCAATGTGTGCCTCGTTTAAGAGATGCGTATCATTCTTAGTTGCCTAATGTATTTTCCTTTACAACGTTTTGTTGACCGACTTTTCCGACACATTGCATTTTCCTCGTAAATGTTGCTGTACAATATTCGTTACGTGATTGCTTAATTCAGCCTCGTCTAATCGTCAGGATACGCATCTATTTAGGTATGTCTTGACTAGTTAATTGCCTTTTTGTATTTATTATTTTAGAAAAAAAAAAGAATAATTACGTATCAAGGCAAATTAATAGTTGATAAATTAAATGCGAACAAAACTTGCTACGAAATCATGTTCGTTCTAGCGATTAATTCGTACTTTTTTTATTGTGAAATCTAGTCGAATAATCACCAATTTTACAATTGAGCAAAGTGAGTAATAATGGGCAATTTTATTCTAATTGAAAGATATAGCAACGAACGACAATAAAGAAAAACGAAATATTATCAGAAATAACTAATCCGTTAAATGAATTATTGATTGAATACGATTTGTTCGACATCAATAAAAAAAAGAAAGAAGAGAACTGGTAAAAGGCAAAAAGTAAAATGGACCATCGCGCAATGAGCCATCGCATCTAGACTACCATCAGGGGTTTACTTCGGTTTTCGCGAGATGTAAACACGATTAAACCACTTTTACGGTCTGATCTCGTATTTTTAATAGTTTAAACCTAACCAATAGTTACTTACAGTTTGAAAAATATTTACAATAATAAATATTATGTAAATAGATGGCATTAATATTGAACACAGAACTAGAAACGCCAAATTCCTCATCACTTGTCCACTGTAAATGCAATTTCTGTTGTGCTATTTCATTAGCTTAGATAGTCCGACGTGCTCACGGTCCACTTAATGCTAAGCTGTTCGCGATAGATGTGATTAAGTGAAGCGACTGCCCGCGTAGACACAAAATTTAAGTCATAATTATTATATATTTTTATTACAGACTAACATAGGGATATATGTATTGAGTATATGTGCATAGATATTGCTAGAGAACGTGAAATAAAAAGGCTACGATCTATGGAAGCTCAGACGAGCGCACCTGGTATAAAGCTTACGAGAGCCCATTGACATCGGAGTGCCAGAACCTGACTCACTTCGGGACATGGGTGGAAATCACAATCATATTTTAAAACGCCCGAGTGGCCATTCAAGCTGGAACAGACAGGCCGCTTCGTGATAAAAATAGGCAGGATGGCTGTGTCTATTCGGATGAGCCCAGAATACACACAATCACGATTAAAATTTCAATGTTTTCGCGTAATTAAATTATTTCATCGTGAAAGCTAAATCACATTTAAAATAATAATCAAACTACAGTGATTACAATATACATATTTTTTTTATTTTTACTTGTTTTACATTTGGTCCAAAGAAAGTAGCCCTAATACATTTTCTTGTATGCCAAAGAACCACAAGAGCGATTCCTATCCTTTAGCCCACATACGTTCACTGCTGGACATAGCTCTAAGCTTCATCACAACGAACAGTCCTGCGCTGCCTACATCCAGTGAATTCCCGCTAACCAGAATGGTTAGTGGACACAAAATAAAGCTGAAAAGTTTTTATTTTTTTGAACGCGCTAATCTCAGGAACTACTGGTCCGATTTGAAAAAATATTTCAGGGTTAGATAGCCCATTTATTCAGGAAGGCTATAGACTATATAACATCACGCTAAGACCAATACAAGCGACCAATAAACCATGTTTCAAAGTCGGGGTTTTTTTCCCTTTTGAGAGCTTCCGCTGCGTGCGCTACAGAAACGGTTAAAGTTTCGCTAAAATAATGTATGACACAACTGTTCTCCTTTAAAAGATCTAAAAAAAAGTCCGCGACAGCATATGTTAAGGTTGGCTCATTATAACGTTTTTTATGCTAACCAAATTTGTTCTAAAATAAAGCATTATCTGTGAACTATTCCACGCGGACGTAGTCGCGGGCAAAAGCTAGTGGACGTAGGTATATTCCTTTGGCATTACTTTTAAAGTGATAGAAGATCGCGTGCTGTTCCGTGCTGGTATTGCATTCACGCGTGTCGGCGAAGCGAGACTGCAATGGTAACAAAATACTCGTCGATGTGAATCAATACTTTCTAACTTATTTGATTTTATAATTGTTGTTCTTTTTTATACTCTCCATTCATGGAAAGTGATTGTTATTTTGTTTTTTTTTTATTGTCATTTACGAACTTATTGGAAGTTTTTACTGTTGTTAATTGGATAAAACAGTAATTGTAGGTAGTAATAGTATTATAAAATAATCTATGGCTTAACAAGCTGACAGTCCATCTTGTGTTAGGAGAACACCGAACTTCAGTGACACCACAACGTGATTGTCGTCATTTATCATCAAACGTCCAACAGGCAACACAAATAGCGAATACTGAAAATTTGGTGATTTTGCCATGTTTTAAGAGGAAATTACAATAATTTTACGTACGCGTTTACGCTTACTACGAGTATAGTCGAATTGTTTGTTCAGTCAAGAGCATATTATGTAGTTTTTGTATTTTTGTAGTCCAAGTTTAATGGCCACCGGCGATGTATGCCGATTGCAACAGTCTCATATTTGCTATTATTGTCGATTACAGAACTTCAAGGCATTTTAGCATTTCCGCTTACTATTCGTCCTCTTTGCCGTTCGTATTTCGAAATGAAAATGGCGATTCACGATTTCTGATTAATTTTGTATGTTAATGATTTTTAATTTTCATTATATGCTTGCTCTTTATGTGTAACAATTTTAAGTCAGATAATCTTAAAGGAAAATGGTGTTTACGGTTTTAATAAACAATACGGCTGCTTAAAAAAATCCAAGATGGCGGGATGACATAGTTTATTGAAAATGATGTGAAATTTACGTTTTCAAATTTCAGAAACTATTATGTGAATAGATGGGGCTCATTTTGCGTATTTTACTATTTCGGTTTCGGTCTCGAGATAGGGGGCGAGATAGGTAGTTGAAATCGTCGTGGCCTAAAGGATAAGACGTCTGATGCATTCGTATGTTGCGATGCACCGGTGTTCGAATCCCACCGGCACGAACCAATTTTTCCAACGAAATACGTACGTTGGTTCTCTTATAAAGCATAATATCCTCATCTATCAGTAGCAGGGATCAAATTGACTATTCAACTTCGAAAAGCGCTATTACAATCGGGTCGTGAGTTCAGCGTATAATATACATAGACGCTAAAATGCATTAATCCAGAATGGTTTTATGAAAAATTGGTTGTAGAAGTCCTTTGAGAGCTAATACTATGAACTTCAAATCTACGATAATATGGTTACACGTTACTCGAAGTCCTATTGTTCGTCCGACGATTGAAATTCGACCATATTTCTTTTAAGTAGCAACATATTTACAACGATCCTGTATAGCCATAATTCGTTTTGATAATATCAACGCAAGCCACGCTACAAAACAATATTATTTATAGTTCTATAACTGGTAAATGTAGTGCACATTCTAGGAAGATGTTAAACACGAGAGAGCCACGCTTGTGTCGCAAACGGTTCTGGTACGTCGCTCGTGCTGCAACATTGATGACGTAACGTGTCTCTGACTCGAAAATATTCACTGAGGACATTACTATGGTAAAATTGTATTGTTGAAGAAGCTAGCTGCAATACATTGTAATGTTGCTATTAATGTCTCTCTAATCTTAACGTTGACAAATTTCCGTGTTGCTCGAGTACCTTTAAGTATGATCCTGTATTTTAGAATGATTATTCTGAAATACAGAATTTGGATGCCTGGATATAGGATGTCTTTCTGAAATGAGGTAGCCTAGTAAGTAGCCCGGCGTTAAGATGTTCAACTACGTGTAGCTGTTAGCAAATCTCGCCCTTTCTGGCTGAGCCCTTGCTCACCCACCTGTCCTTGTGAAACTGGAAAGGCTTCCTGGCCACCAGAAAGCCATCGATCATAAAAAAAAAAGTTCAACTGCTTGAGCTTTTTCGGCCATCAATGTAATTAAAACTATTAAAGGTCTATCTTATACGTAATGTACTTCGAATTAAGATAGCACGGCAAGTTTAATTGAGTCATATTTCTTGGTCTCTAAACAAAGGAGGGATGATTCCAAAAATAAATGTTTTTTTTTTCGACAAATTATTATTTTGTATGCGATCATACCTACTCGTATTTAAGTCACGAATTATAACCAAGTCAAATTTAAGTAACGGTTATTTTTAATCGCTTCCGACTTAATAGGTATCCATGCTATAGAACATTGAATTTATACTATGTTATTGTAAAAAAAAACACCTTCAAACGAGGTCACCAATTTAATATGAGGTATACAATTCCTAGGTCAAGATATACGTATAGACGATTTTGAAAAATCCAGGGTCATAATAAGATGCCTCGTGTACTCTTATTGAGTTATGCAAAGTTGCTAAGCTTAGAGCACTGGGAGAGACATAAAAAACAAAATCAATCGTTTGTAAGCACCTAGGATATCATACACAACTTCAAAAGTATTGGCAGCTTTCCAATTAATTCAATTAGTTCTAGCTCACAGAATAAAATTTCATAAGTAATTATCGATTGTAGGATCCACAGCTTATATCCGCCACGAAGTATGAGTTACGGATTGAAGTTTAGGTCAAATGTTATTACCAAAGAATCAGGATCTAGGTTTTAAGGTGGATGATGGAAATCACGTTGTGATATTAACGGATGAATAAAACATGATGAACATTTTACAATTTAGTGGGAAAAGCTAGAAGATACGACAGTTTTTTTTTCTGATTCATACAACATAACCCTGTCAAATATTTTGGTCTTTGCAATAGATACTAATGTTATTTTCTAGTTTGAAAATGCGTCATCGATTTTATGTGACTTACTTCGCACACGACCTCATTCAGTCGGACCTTAATAAATGTTTCTGAACTCTCCGATCCGTTACATTATAATAAAGATACATACATGTACATAAATGATGAATCGGTGTTGATTTTGTGGATCCCGTTATCCTTTTTGCTTGTCGAACAAAATGTTTTTTGTACTCACAAAATATATAGTTAAAGTTTAAAATTTGATTGTCTCGGTGATGTATTGGTTGGGATACGTTCTCGATTCTCGGAATTTTTCGAAGCGTACACTGTCTTTTATTTATTCATTGCCTGGATGGGTGAACGAGCTGACCACCTAATGTGAAGTGGAGCTGGAGCCCATTGAAATCACAATGTGAATTCCACCACCTACTTTGAAACATGAGGTCGGAGTTCTTCGAACTGTCACACGCTTCAAACCTGTACTGAGTAAAAACTGAGATTTAAAATTCATATCTCTGTGTGACTTGGGCGGCGGCCTGACGTGGTTTATAGATTCCGTTGAGCACTTAACATCAGGTGGGCCATGGGCTCGTCCACCTATCTCAATATTTAAACAAAAACAATACAGATAACTTCGTTTCTAGCGTTCCCGCTAAAAAGTGTTTTTATAACAATTTTCTTACAAAAAATAGATATATATCACAAATTTCTAAGGATATTTTATTTAAAAACCTTCTGCGTTTTGGGTTCTAATAACTAATTTCGGTTCATGTTGTATGATAATATATTCTCACCTTGTCATAATCGAGGTGCCCCCGCTCATAAATCAAACATCATGGTCTGAACGAATTTCCACCGAATAAATATGATTATGGTTGACAGCTAACCGCTAGATATCGTGCAATACTAGAGAATCTATACTATTCAAATAAAAGGCATCAAAAGGGAAAAAGTAAACTCATAAATTTATTCTACAAAACGTTTCGAGCCTAAAAAAAATTAAACAGACAGCATTAAAACGTTTCATATTGTGCAATTAGCAATTTGGTATGCAAACCAATTCAAAATTAATTGGTATAATTCTTACACACTTTAAATACATGTCGATGTGAGCCGTTAAAACGAGGTCAGCCTTTACTGATTTTATTTAATGGTAATATAAAATACAATGATGCTTTAACCCTTTGACTGTCATGTGGGTTAACGATGCGCTACGTGGATCACTGAAGTTATTGTCGATTTGTGTTAATAAGCGCCTGGATTGACTAACGTTGACTTTTGTTTGTTAATGTATGTTTTAGTCTTTTATGTCTCTTAGTGTACTAGATATTCCGGCGCCTTTGTAACCGAAATCGTAATAACTAGTTCAGTGCGCCGCGTAGGGCACCGGCGACCTAAGCGGAAGTCAAAAGGTTAAGGCATACGATACGATCATATTGTCAAAAATTTTGATTGTTGACGCAAATTTTCTTTGTTTATCCTTTCTGTTAGCGACTGTACTCTCGAATGATTACAAAATGCACAGTAGTTACACATTTGTTGAGAATTCGGGTCCTTAATTATCCTGGACATTATGAGAATAATCTTTAAAGATAAATGGTCCAAAGTTCGGATTAGATTTTTTTTAAATAATAATGAGGGGTTTTGCGTGAAAATATTAATTGGTCTGTCTCTTACGAAGATATGCGATCGCGGTTTTTTCGAGTCGAGTTTTTACTTAACTATTCCCTAATCTTCCAGTTGCTAAATTTGGTTGAGAATGCAGGTAGACGTATTGTTGGATATCAGCCTAAATATTGTAATTGTGAAGCAAGATTGCAGATTATCGATCTGAAGGATAGGACAATTGGTGTATTTTAAAAGGATATATCTCCAAAACAAGGGTAACGGTGGTGTTCGCTTCAGTATCCATGTCAAGTGGCATGTAGTTGGAAGCTAATTGATCGACCTACTATAAGAAATGGTGAATTTATTTTATTCGAAACAGATTGCAAAAACTAAATACCATAACGTTCGCATAACAAGACCATAGTCCTTGGTTACTTTATTAATGTATATCGTATGCATAGATTAGAACGTTAAAATGATTATTAATTCCATTGAAAAACTTACTAGTACGTTGTGTTGATTAATAGCTTCAGAAGGAATTTTAATGGTTATAAAATGAGAAATTTAATAATTTTCGTTTATTAGTAATTTAAAACGTATGTTTATAATAATAATAGATAAGAACCAGTACCATAATATTTATAACAAAATCTTAATTTCAATTATTATTATTCCTTGTTTATCCGGTTTTTACGACATAACTACATAATATTATGGACATTTTTATGACTTCAAATGGGCAGAATTGACTTTTTAAACAACAGAATATGTAAGACGGTACCTACTTAGCCATGCGTGCTCGCCCTAAGCACGTTATTACGGATCCTTCCGATCCATTTACGGTGCTTTTAGGTACCACGGGTTTAGGTACCACCTTACTGGTAGTAGGACCTCTTGTGAGTCCGCACGGGTAGGTACCACCACCCTGGCTATTTCTGCCGTGAAGCAGTAATGCGTTTCGGTTTGAAGGGTGGGGCAGCCGTTGTAACTATACTGAGACCTTAGAACTTATTTGTCAAGGTGGGTGGCGCATTTACGTTGTAGATGTCTATGGGCTCCAGTAACCATTTAACACCAGGCGGGCTGTGAGCTCGTCCACCCATTTCAGAAATAAAAAAAACGGACCAGTCAACGTCCTCATCGAACCCGTCCCTTGTGACGAAGCGAAGCGTTGCTCTTGCTAGGGCTAGTGCTAGCAAATTCTCTCAGGTCGAGCCAGTGAGCTCACCTACCCGTCCGGGCGTAGCAGGAATAGCCTCTTAGGCTACCAGCGAATAGGTAGGAAAAAAAAAACATAAACGATACAAGCGAATAAAATCCCGCATTTATATCTCTCTCAGTTAACATATCTACCCTAGCTTGAAACGCAAATGCAAGAATTCGCGATCTTCTATTTTAAGCAGAACAGTACTTTCAGTTGTTTTAAGACTTCAATGACAATTTGCAAATAGGAGGCATGATCATCAGTTCGCTTGCACTAATAGTATTTAACCTCGATGGTTGGTAGGTGTTTGGGGAGGCTGAACGATAAAGGGAAGATCTTCCACCGAGCGGGTGATATTGCTCGGTAGACCGACGGTCCGAATGTTGTTGTTCGGAACTTGTATATATGCGAGCTTATCTTGAAAATGTCGTAAACGCGATTCAGGCATCTGTCAAATATCTCGCGTTGTATGATGGCTACCCGCCACAGGTGATTTCGTTCAGGTAGGTTCACCGCACGCGAGCACGGTGCTTTTGCATGTGCAAAACATACCATCGATGTCGTGTTTGCGGAAGGCGTTCAAATCTAAATTAGATCTGTCATTGAACAGCGCACATCGGGTTGTTATCTCAGCTGGCATCTGTCGCGATGTAAGCGACCGTAAAATTGGCACATGTACTGTTCGAATATGTGTACACGGCTTTAGAAATTTTCGTGTTTTTTTTTAATAAGGTCGGTCACACACTGTGTAACAACATCCACGTTTTGTAATTTATTGAAAGGGATATCTGTTTACTTTTCCATGCTCTCAAATACACTAGTATTAGGTTTTATCGATGTCTGGAGCTTTCGTACTCACACTGAAATAATATTTCGGTAGCATTGACATTGCGGTATATAGGGTGTATAAAACTAGCATTCAGCATATATAGGGGGTGCTGGAATAGTTAGACAAGTGCTCTAAGTGATCATTTCTGACATAATATTAATAAACATTTGGAACGAAGTTCCTTATCGCGCGTTGTGAAAGGGGGCTAGACGGAAAAAATTCTTACGAAAAGTTGTCACGACACTTTTTAGATCCGTCATTCTGACCAATCAACGTGTAGGCGCTTATCGCGTGACATTGCTCGTATCCGATTGGTCCGCGTAATGAGTACAGTTTCTCGAGATAGCGTTTCAACAATAGTAATTTAGTTCATAGTATTGTTTTTTTCTTATTCATAATGCCGTAATTTATTATTATAACTTAAAAAAAAAATTACTTCCTAAAATTCCTTCACTAATTAATCGAAAGGAACTTCGTTCCATCCGGGTGTCCCTTGACACCTCTGAAGTTTTTTTTCTAGTCTTTTTTCATTGCAAGCAATGGAACCCAAATAATCGGGAATTCGTAGACTTTGGCTAACACTGCTGGCTTCCAAGAACTGATTTTGCGATACATAGAGGTTTAATAGAATTTAAAACAATGATTTAACTTAAGAAATGAATGTTTTTCATTCAGTTTATTAGTATTTCATTTTGGACAATGGAAATTTACGCCCTGTATATGGGCTACTATAACGCCTAAGCGGAGGGCTCGACGAGTAAATCAGCCCACAGACACAGCCGAGTTTCTTGAGTTTCTCGTCGGATCTTCTCAGTGGGTCGCGTTTCCGATCCGGTGGTAGATTCTGCGAAGTACGGCTCTTGCTAGGGTTCGTGTTAGCAACGTCGTCAGGTTTGAGCCTTGAGCCCTGTGAGCTAATCTACTAGTTAAGGTTACGCTGAAATAGCCTCTCAAGGCTATCAGCATAGGTAGGAAAAAAAAAACACCAAAAACCAAAATAATTCCGACATTTTGATGACAAGTACGTGCACGAAGGTAATACGTTAAGAAAATTTCCATGAATACTAAATAGTGTTCACTTCAGTAAGCTGAATAAAGTAAATGGAACTATAAAACGTAATAGTTAATAAACATTTTCGTAATAGTTTTAAATGTACTCAAGATGCATTGACAATAGTTCATTCGTATGAACAATCGAATAATAACATCACAGAGATGCTCAAACTCATATGTTTTAATATTTATAGATATTACAGAGTCGACCGCATGTTGAATAGTTTAAATAAAAAAACATTGAGAAAAACGATTCTAAATAATCATTTATTTCAAACAATTTATAAACTGACACAGACATCTTCTTAATGGTAAATCTAATCTATACTAATATTATTATAGAGGTATGATTTGTTTGTTTGTATTGAATAGGCTCCGAAACTACTGAACCGATTTGAAAAATTATTTCACTGTTTGGAAGCTAAACTATTCCCGAGTGACATAGGCCATAATATTTTTTGAAAAATTAGGGATCCTTACTAAATCTCCAATAATGTAACCCAAGGTGTAAAATAATTACCTAAAATATTCTTTACATCGCGTGCCCTGCGAAAACTATTGATAATAGAATAAAAATAATGTACTACGACTTTGTAGAACACATTATTATTTACAAAAAGTGTCGCGACAGCATATGTTTAACTATTATAGTTATGCCGCAATAAGTGTTCTTTTATTTAAAAAATTAAAACAACGTCAAATATCGTTGAAATTTTTGTTAAAGACCCGAGCGGAGCCGGAGCGGGCCGCTAGTAAGATAACTATATAAATCTACAGTGGTTTTTACGGATGTTCCGTTATAACAACTAAACCATGCATCCGATTGACTTGAAACTTAGTATCCATATAGAAAATACATGTACCTAATGGATAGGCTAATATTTATATGAGTGTTGGACTCCCTACACCAGTGGCGGGGGCGTTAATGATAAGAAGCTTTGTGGGGGTGAGAAATCATAATGTTAATTTTAAATGCCCAGCGAAGCGGACGGGTACAGCTAGTCATTTATAAACATCACCATTTTGTTAATTAAAAAAAAAAATTTTTTGCATCAATGCTTTTTGACTGAACCACAGTCTCAGCGAGTCTCCGAACCAGTATTACTTGAAAGTAAGATTTCTCATTTAATTAAAACGCAATTAGAAATCTGACTGTTATTAATATTGCGGTATAATTTCGAGAAGCAGAGTACATGCAATGCCTTTGAATTTATTTTTTAGTCACTGCCAATGTTGACTAATAATCGTTTATCGGTCACTATGCCAGACCAGTCTGATATTTAAATGAATGTTTGTTTGTTTGTTGTTTGTTCGTGATGCCTCTCTCGGGCATATGGTATCATCGGGTAGCTTTTTAAGGCCATCCATGCCACTGGTGTCCCGGGATATCCCGCTATGTCGCAACTAGCTTGCCGGCTCAAGACGCGATACATTTTTTTTATTGTTTTGATGGGTGGACGAGCTCACAACCCACCTGGCGTTAAGTGGTTACTGGAGCCCATAGACATCTACAACATAAATACGCCTATCCTTCAAATCGGTAATCTGCAGTCTTGCTTCACACTTCGAATATTTAGGCCTGCATTCAACAATATGTCTGTCTGCTTTCTCAACCAAATTTAGGGACTGGAAAATTATACATACATAATAGTTACAGCGGCTGCCCCACCCTTCAAACCGAAACGCATTACTGCTTCACGGCAGAAATGGGCGGGGTGGTGGTACCTACCCGTGCGGAATCACAAGAGGTCCTACCACCAGTATTCTCGCCAACTTTTCTCGTTACCGGTACTCCTTGGCAGCGTTACAGCTAGATTGCTAGTAGCGCACCGCAAGGCCTTGACCCCCCAGGTCACCCTATGACCTCCACAACAATGAGTCGAAAAAAATTTTTTTTTCTTAGACTACTGAACGAACTCACGATCCACCTGGTTTTAGCGTAGTCCATAAACATCAACAACGTAAATGCCATTCATTACCCATCTGGTACATGAGTTTTAAGTCTCAATTCTATAATAATACGTCTGCCATGCGAACCGGAAGGCAATATCGCTTCACGGCAAAAGTAGGCAGGATGGTGTTACCTACCCGTTCTCGTGGCTCCATGCAGTTGCTTTTGGCACTTCAGCGAATTATTTGTCACATTATCAACGCACAGGTGGGTGTTAGTAGTTTTAACAAATGGGTGTTTTTCATACATCCAGCAATAGTCTCGTTGGAACTAGCCGGGGTATTAACAAGTCCGACATAAAAGATGTGTGGTGTCCTGGGACACCGGATAGGAACGTAGTTCCATATTATAAAAAAATTAAATTTAAGTTCTATTCGAGGTATAAAGAAAATAATTATTCGGGTATACATTTTTTATTATGACTTTTTTATTGATAAAAAAATATGTTATTTTTTGTACGTTATTACAAAGTTAAGTCGTACAATGTGTGCATTACTAATAAAAATCTTACGTTACGGACGTTTTTTTCCCGGTTCGGGTACCCCTCCGCGTCGTCTCATAAGGAACTTCGTTGAAAAACATTTAAAATTACAACCTTAAAAAGTTCCGGAGCTCAGAGAGTGCTTCCTATTTTTTGGTTTCGGAATAAAAATATCCGTGCAAGAATATGCCACCGTAGGTTAGTGTTTTCTTAAACTATAATTATTTTTATTGATATATACTTGTTTACCTTCGGGGCTAAAGTTCATTGGAGTCACGCATCTGTCAGGACGGATGTAGAAGGAAGTGGATATGTCATTAAAATAAATCATAAATTAGTTTTTTTTAAATATGTAAATCATAAAATAATAAATATAAAAGAGCGTGTTTGAATGTTTTAAAACGTTCGAGGTTGTTTTTAATAAATTTAAATTAGTAGGTATCGTTTTTGGGAACTCGCGAACGAATCTGCAATTCGAAGCGTACTGCTTGCTGCTTGCTGCATACCCTCAATTCAAAAGAAAGCGTTAACTAACCCCACACATCAACTGATTTTTATTTGCGATATACATTGCGTGCAATTCAAACAGCCTCAGTGAATTATCTGTTATCACCATATATAGGTATAAGTCACGATTATCTTCGCATTTAAGCACGGCTCTCACCGGTAAATAATTATGGTCGACTTATTAATTACTACCCCACCTAGCTTCGCTTCGGAAACATTAAATTTTATTATTGACAGCTGAGTCCCGCGATGCTACCCGCGGGTGACGCCGCGAGGCGAAGCTAGTCTAAAAAAAGTAGTCTAAGTTACTCCTTAGCCGGAACAAACAGACAGACAGACAAAAATTGTAAAAAAATGATATTTTGGTGTACGTACCGTATATATTATATTCATATGCACCTAGTAAAAAGCGGTTATTTCAATATTACAAACAGACACTCCAATTTTATTTAATTGTATATAATTATGCATACATTCTACTCTGCATACTCTGTATGAAAGTATGTATTGTGATGAGATAATATTTTTTTGTTATTATTAATATTATTCATTGTCGGTCACCGTTTATCTTTGTTTGCATATTCTGTGATTGAATTTAAAAAACAGGCTTACCGTCCACCTGGTGAAGCGGTTACCGACACAAGACCGTTAGATTATAACAATGTGAATTTCAACGCATCCCAAGATTTTATTGTATTGTAATAACTACTATCAATTTCCAGTAGGCGTTGACGCCTAATAGGAAGAATAGGCAACACGGTACTGGGCTCTGCTAATTCACAAAACACCCTACTATCAGTAATTACCAAAATTTATCAAATTTTGTTAGGTTTGTTTGTTTGGTTAATTGTTAATTCATCCTGGATGCGTTCGTGAACACGACCCTTTTGAATTGGTTTACCTACAATTACACGATAACTTTAATGTAGGACTTGACCAGGTAAATCGGCTTCGACTCATCAAATAGGTACAATTAAAAAAAACAACGTGAAAATGTAAATTATATGTTAATAATGACATCTGAAAAAGATCCGATTTTTTTCCCTATCTCATCGTTGGTAGCCTAAGAGGCTATTCAAACTCACGGGCTCAACTTGAGAGGATTACTAGACTGGCCCTAGCACGACCGGTGCTTCGCTGCATCCACTAAATCGGAATCGCGACCCACTGAAAATTTCCGGCGAGAAACTCAGTGAGCTATATCTATGGGCTAGTTTCTATGTTGTAACTACATATCTCTTACTGTATGAAAAATATCAAAAATAACTACTCTCGCGCCTAATATTGTACTTTGATCGTAGTCTATTATAGTCTATTTGCTATTCTTATATAAATAAACTACAAGCCAAACCCGCTATCTTTGCTGGACGACCGTCAATTAGACTTAGAACCGATCGCTACCAAATTCCACAGGATCAATCGCTAGACAAATCTGATTTTTTTCTGAAAATTTCATATAAATCGGCCCAGCCGGTTCGGTGTCTAAAGAGATTACACACACATATGCAAATCGACTTTTGTATATTTATAAATTAAATTGGGAAGTTTCATCAAAATCCATTTCCAATAGTTATTTCGTAAAAGAGTACCAAAAATACGTCCTTCCTTAAAAACATTCGCATTTATAATATTAGTAAGATGTACGTATATTCATTCAATTTGAATTCAGTGTAAATTGATATGCAACAGACTTCAAGAACCAATAAACCAAGCATTGTTATATAACCACAAACACATGACACACGTGTTCTATAAGACAACATTATCTAACATACCATTTAGATAGTGAATGTAACAGATGGATAGTGAACGTTTTTGTGTCGTTCATTTTAAATTTGTTCTGTAAAATAAATTATTTGTACGCGGTGGGGTGAATCAGAAATGATTGAATCATAAGTGAATCGCTCTCAATTTATCTTCTCATTTATACAATAAAGAAGACGGTGGTGACATTAGCAGCATCATTTTGTAATTGAGAGATTAGGTTAATGAATCTTGATCATTATAAATACTATCTACATTTGTTTAGGTAGGGATAACTATTCCATCGAGTTTTGTTTCGAAGTATGAGTCATATCAAAGTTACATTCAATACGTGTCTCCTAACCAATCTGCCAACCTTATTGTAATGTTCAAAATCGGAAAGAAATTTGAAAAACCTGTTCGAATCTGTATAATACCTTCAAAGCTGATATTGAGGGTAGTTACCAAATATCAAATACTTATTGCTGCATATTATACGCTTCTGCCATTTTGATGCAGTTCTGCGGGAGAGATATCAATATGTCTCGTCCTAAGAGCAATTTTCTCATGTATATCTTGTATTTACATAATTTAAATGTTATATTTGTTATATTACAAAATGGATGTAGGTCATAAATTTACTAATCATCACTATTCATTAAGTATTCCCTGAATTCACTAGTGAGAATTAAATCAATCAAATGTCAATCGGGTTTTTGCAAATTCAACCTTGATTGTTTTCGAAACCAATGGGCAAGCTCCGAAGAATAAAGTAACGTAAGTACTAATGCAACGGAACGTGATATGTATACTGATGGCGTTTTATTATTCCATTAATTATACAGTGTTCATTCTGACATAGCAGTTGAGGTGACAAAAGATGCGATCGAATTTCTGCGCTTTATCTTTTTATTTAATGTCGATAAATGCACGGTTTTCCTCATTTTACGGGGGTTGATGTGGGGGTTGTGTATTATCTATGGGTTGATGTATAGGATAGTGAATGTTGCTAGTTCGTGAAGTTTTCTTCATTACGGAAGTGTATTAAAAAAGAGTATCTGATTTTCAGATTTTTCACTACACTCCACTTCGGTCATAATCATAGTCCATCAGGGTTACGGTAGTTCTAAATTACTTCTAAATTATTCAAGTGTTTTGGTACCTTAGAAATAGAAAACGGAAACCAGACAGCCAGATTCAGAGGTGGGAAGACGAGATAAAGACGATAGCAGGAAGACTATGGACAAGGAAAGCTCTAAATCGAGTATAGTGGAAAGAAATGGAGGAGGTCTTTGCCAATGCTGGATAAACAGACGAAGTTGTCGATGTTACGTCTCAGCAGAGTCGTTGACTTAAGTTTGTTATTTGTAAATATCCTTAATGCGTTTGAATAAAGGCTCTTATGAAGTATTTAAGTGTATGTATAGTTTTATATGTTTCCACGAGCTTCGGCATTGAGGATTTTCGCCGCATGGATGAGGATAGTTTTATTCAAAGTGAAACCCACTCACATCTTCATTATACTATTTTATTTGCGGCAAACAAAGCTCTCTTTAGATGTTCTTCAATGCCTCGAGATCTTACGTGATGATAGGTCCGCGATCCAGTTACAAGTATCAAGAAACATTTTCAGCAGATCACCAAATGCTTCATGAGTGCTTTCGTCAGCACTAATTGTTGTTAAAAATGATCGTTCATCGTTCATAGAATGCAAAAAATCAAGACATGCTAAAACCCGTAGTGTTCAAAAAATTGGTATTTGTAATAGAAAAATAAACACTAACTAAATACTTACAAGTACTATCCTGGCTTTTTGCGATTCGTTGACACAATTAACACTCATTTTCACGTTTTTGACTATCTTTATATTATTTCCGATGTTTCGTATGCATTGCTTTAGTCAGGAAATAAATCTAATAGAACTGTGGACGTATTTCTTCCGCGTTTGAAACATGGAAGAAAATTTGTAACATCGATCGTAGCTAGGAAACCGTAACTTGTATGTTTCTTTTCATCTGCCTCAGGTAGAAGTCGTCTTGACTTTTTTCGTTATTTTTTGTTCCCATTTAGTCTACAGGTATCCGGCGTACTATCTTATTGTTACGCAGCTTACGTTTGTGATTCTCCTTTTTTTGTAGCTAAAATATACAGGCCAGTTCACGGTTAAACGGTTACCGGAGCCCGTGGACCACAACGTGAATGCAGCCGGCCACCTTGAAACATAGAGGTCTCGGTCGTATAACTACAACGCTTGTTTAATGCGACACTCAGCTGCTGTCCTAGCAGGCATGCATCATTCTTTATATACTTAAGATAGGAATCTAAAGATTAAGAATTAAATACTAAGCTATAAAACTATGAAAATTACGAAATTAGGCAAAACTACCTTTTTTTTAAACATAAATGACAATTCAACTCAAAGTGAGTTCATATACAACGCTAGGAGTGCTTGTATTGAAAATACATGAAAGAGCTATTTACAAAGATGTTAGATCGATGATATTAAAGTCTTAAATATCCTAACACAAAAGTACAGGCCTAAGTTTAACGAAGGAAATTTGTCATAAAAAAATAAATTTATTGTTTTTACTTTAACTTTATTGTTAAAAGCTTGACCAACAGTCGTTGAACTGATATAATCTATACTAATATATAAAACTACAGGGGTTTTTTTTTTTATGATTGAAGAATTACTGGTGGCCCGGAGGCCTTTCCAGTTTCACCAGGACAGGTGGGCGAGCAAAGGCTCAGCCAGGAGGGGTGGGATTTGCTAACAGCTATCCGAGCGCCTCCCAAGGGGACCTAACAGCTCAAGAGCAGCTGCTTCGCGAATGAATCTACTACCGGATCGGAATCGCGACCCGCTGAGAAGATCCGGCGAAAAACTCAGCGAGCTGATTCATGGGTTAGGTTGCACGGCGAACTCTTTGTCGAGTTCGACGAGTACGGTTACCGTGGTCCCTAAGCCTGCTCCCAGTGTTAGAGCTGAAGGCGTCTAATGCAAAGGTTATTGGATCTGATGGATCCGTAAGGACGTGAGGGGTTTTTACGGATGTTCCGTTATAAATACTGAACCATGCATCCGATTGACTTGAAACTTGGTATCCATGTAGAAAATACATGTACTTAATGGATAGGCTAATATTGATATGAGTGTTGGACTGCCTACACCAGTTGCGTCCGTGACCGTGCCGCGTTTATTCTCGGTAGACTCTACCCCATGATCTGTAAGCGAAGTAAAATGTCCCTTCGGAACATGGTGACACTTTACAAAACTTGCATAAGGCCCGTCATGACTTACGCGAGTGTGGTGTTCGCTCACGCGGCTCGCACACACATAGACACCCTCCAATCTCTACAATCCCGCTTTTGCAGGTTAGCCGTCGGAGCTCCGTGGTTCGTGAGGAACGTTGACCTACACGACGACCTGGGCCTCGAATCTATCCAGAAATACATGAAATCAGCGTCGGAACGGTACTTCGCTAAGGCTATGCGTCATGATAATCGCCTTATCGTTGCCGCCGCTGACTACTCCCCGAATCCTGATCACGCAGGAGCCAGTCACTGTCGACGCCCTAGACACGTCCTTACGGATCCATCAGATCCAATAGCCTTTGCATTAGACGCCTTCAGCTCTAACACCAGGGACCCCGGTAACCGTACTCGTCGAACTCGACAAAGATTTCGCCGTGCAACCTAACCCATGAATCAGCTCGCTGAGTTTCTCGCCGGATCTTCTCAGCGGGTCGCGATTCCGATCCGGTAGTAGATTCATTCGCGAAGCAGCTGCTCTTGAGCTGTTAGGTCTCCTTCGGAGGCGCTCGGGTAGCTGTTAGCAAATCCCACCCCTCCTGGCTGAGCCTTTGCTCGCCCACCTGTCCTGGTGAAACTGGAAAGGCCTCCGGGCCACCAGTAAATATTCAATCATAAAAAAAAAAAACACCAGTTGCGGGGGCATTAATGATGAGAATCTTTGTGGGGGTGAGAAATAATAATGTTAATTTTAAATGCCCAGCGAAGCGGACGGGTACAGCTAGTACGTAATAAAAAGGGCAACTGGAGCAAAACATGTCATAGTATTCCAAACGTAGTAAGAAAACAAGAGGCAGCCGTCAGTCAATAGATGTTATTTTCCAATTAAACTTTGGAGGTCGGTGAGTGAAACTGCAATCATTTTACTATCCGGTCGTTCTCGATAACTCTAGATATTTCTCGATTGCGAATCTACTCATTCTGTTTCACGGGCCTAATCGTTTTAAAGGAATCTAAATTTTAATCTAGTAACTGGTAATGTGTTTAATTTTTATTAAGCATTTTTTTTTTTAGTAAGACGAGACTAAAAGTTGAAATGACACAAAAATATACAGAAACGAGTTTAAACAATAATGTTATAGGAAAGTTGATTTGAAAATGTAAATAAGATTGATAAGATGAATAAGGAAGAAGCTGATTTTTTATGCGATCTACGGAATATTACATAATATGTTGTTTTAAATATATTAATAAATAAAGGTAAAAAGGGACATTAACGTGCTACGAAAAAACATTTTTCTTTATCTTCGTTTTTTATCAAAATATATTCTTTGAATGAAAACAAATGTATACTATTTACTATTAAGTAACCGAATCCATTTGCAATTTCATTATTGTATCTGGGATTTACAATTTGTTTGCCAATCAAAAAGATGTTTCGTCACCTGACGAATAGTCCACATTTACGAGCGGCCATTGTGTGATTTCAAAAGCCCAATTTACGTCTGCGTCGTTGAATGTTCTAGCCGAATCGGTAGTTCACTCAGTTCAATGATCTACCTGCCTTCGTATATCACTATTATTTACAGATCAACCTTCTTTGATGAAAAAAAGGTTTGAAATAGACAGTTTTTTTCTTTTCTTCTTTTTTTTTTGTTTCGAATTTAAGTAAGCAATGATATACCGAATGTCCAAAAACTTTAAATTGTGCAATCGATCCGTCATCACAATTTTTTGAGTTTGAAATAACTTTTTAATTGGATAAGTTTGGTTAATGTGCAAATATTAACTTTAAAATAACTTATAAATAATAAATGTAATTTTTATATTTTAATTCGCAGCGTTATGAATCTAGAGCAGAATGATTGCTTCTTTTTTAGTTCACATAAGTATGACTTCAAAGAGTTACCTACTTTCTAAGATGATTTAACTTCTGGCATGATACATCCGTGTTACATACACACAAAGTATTGTTAGAGACAAGTATCTATTATAATAATAGAACGTTAATTCAGAAATTATGAAAATTGGAGACGTATTAGGATTGTAATTGTTGTTAAAATATTTGGTGTAGTTTATTATTATAAGCGTGCTTTTTTAGAACCTATTTACGAAATACTTTCATAACAAAAGGAATAAAGTCGTATGAAGAATTAATCCTGTATAACTCCCTAATATGTGGTATATTATCTATTCATATTCTTCCTACTATTCCGTATGTGGTTCTAGTACATATTATTATTGTGAAGTGGACATGAATGGTTATATTCCTTCATGCCTGTTTTTACCATAACGTCTCGCGTTCCCATTTAAAAAGATCGGATACCCCTCATACAATACAATGGAGACATTGATTCCGTGTCTCCATGTGGGTGGCGATATTCACTGTGATACGGGTTCCTTCGATCTTTTTCTACTGGTGGTGTAGGACTTCTTGTGAGTCCGCACGGGTAGGTACCATCACCCTACCTATTTCTGCCGTGAAGCAGTAATGCGTTTCGGTTGGAATACTGAGGTATACTGAGACCTGGGAACTCATATCTCAAGGTGGGTGGCGGCATTTACATTGCAGATATCTATGGGCTCCGGTAACCACTGAACACCAGGTGGGCCGTGAGCTCGTCCACAAACCTAAGCAATAAAAAAAAACTTAGCATCAGATGGGTGATGATATCGCCTAACGATCTACAGTACCGAAAAAAATTGAAATATTTAAATAACATTTCATTTCTAAAGTGCTACAAATGGTGTGCCTACCTAATCAAAATCGCGTTTGTATCAATTAATATACCACAATGCTTAAGGAAAGTCTGCGACGACGGTTATCAACACACTCTTTGAAATTACTGCGAGCTACTTAGATTCTTAATAACATTGTTCAGGAATTCATAAGAGATAGCGAATTTTCTTTTTTGTACAAATAACTAGCTCATTAGGGATATTGACGATGATCGAATACTATATTACATTCGCTGAAACTGTTTTAAAACCTGTGCTACTAATGATGATTACTCTTATTAGAATTAACTACAGTTATATTAATATTCATTAGTATACATACTTGCCATTTGTTAGTTAAGACCTGCGCTGAGATTAACTAATGTTTTTTTTTTTAAATACGAAATCGATAAACGAAATCAAAGCCACAAAATTTAAAAACTGGTGTCACTCAAGAGTTTTTAGCAAACTGTTGTGTAAATGTTTTCAAGGTTTAAAAAAAAAACATAAACGATTACTAAAATTTCCTAATGAACAAATAAATATAATACAATATCTTTTTTTTATTGTCCTTGTAGGCAGACGAGCATACGGCCCACCTGATGGTGAGTGGTTACCGTCGCCCATGGACTTCAGCAATGCCAGGGGCAGAGCCAAGCCGCTGCCTACAAATATACTCAAAACGTTCATGATACCTATGTCGATAAGAACCGATGTAGTTTATTTGTATGAAGAAACATATTAAACTATGTAGTGCATTTGTAAGCTCCTCAAAAATAGTAATAAATGCAAGTGTACATTTTTTATATGCCGTGCATCACGGTGAGTTGCGCTCGACAAATATTTCGTGCGATTTATGACTTTCGCTTCATGCAAGAGTTATTACGTTTTACGGGAAACCACTCAGTACGCGGTGTGCTGACCAATCACTCTGTTGTTTCTATAATAATTACCTCTTATCTACCTCTAATAAATCTAAAAAGTTTCCTAATAAGGAGTTGGAATGCTAGTAGATAATATAATATTCAAATCACGGACTGCAGCTTGATCTAAATTGATTCATCTTACATAAGCCGTTGTAACTATAATGAGACCTTAGAACTCTTATCTCAAGGTGGGTGGCGGCATTTACGTTATAGATGTCTATGGGCTCCGGTAACCACTAAAAATCAGGTGGGCCGTGAGCTCGTCTTACTGTCAAAGCAATAAAAAAATTAAAAAAACATGTTTAAAAAAACTTAACAATGTGATCTAATCTAAGAAGTGCATAGCCGAAATGAGATTTTTTTTACTACGCCCTTTATCTACATCTAACTATATATAGGTATATAAAAATGAATTGCTGTTCGTTAGTCTCGCTAAAACTCGAGAACGGCTGGACCGATTTAGTTAATTTTGGTCTTGAATTATTCGTGGAAGTCCAGAGAAGGTTTAAAAGGTGAAAACATATGAAAATGCTTAGAATTATACAAAAATAAACAATATTGTTTTTCCTTAGATGTGTCCCCTTCATGTGTCTTTTATTTATCGATTGAGGCACTACGAAGTCTGTCGGGTCAGCTAGTAATACAATGAAAAAATGAATGCTAAATTTACTTAAATCATCAAACATCGCGCAAAATAATTGAGATAGATATCTTTAACAAGATTAAGTTTGCGAAAATGGCAACGAGAAAGTGTGTCCATGCCGGACGTACCGCAACGTGTGTTGTAAATGGGCGGCCGCAAAATGAGACAGTGAGTTTTGCACCTTGCAACAAATCGCCTCGACGCCGTTGTCTGTCGCAATAACAAATTCAATAAGTAAAATTTCAATCAAGAAAAGTAGAAAATAATCAATCGAATGAATACCTTCAATTTCTCGAGGGTCGCTCTTTCGCGAGATGTAAAATATAAATCCACAAAACACAAATAACGTTACGTACACTGTTTATATTCACTGTACAACGATCACTGAAGCTATTATTTTTCACGTCACTGAATTTGAATACATTTTAACGTAAATCGTAAATCAGTCTCGTTTGAAAGTTTTGGTTCGGAGGTGCGCGTACGACGATCGACAGTCGCGGTGGAACGTGCAGCGTGGAGTGTTGAGGCGGTGCACACCCCACTACGGATGTCGGACAGCGCTGTTCTGTCGAAACGCTACGAGATAAGGACCACCTCCACTTGCCGCTTCCCGCTGCGAGGGCCCTACTAATCCTTTACGAGTCGCCGGGACAGGAGTCTATGAACTTTGTCACGCATTTTTTTGTCAATAAAATTCTCTCACTGCTGACACATTAAGCTACCTGAGTCTATGCTTGTCACGAATTTTAACAACTAAAGAATGCGTTTTAATTGAGCGCAATGCAACACGAAAATCTTGGTCGTTTAGAATAACTCGCTCATAATATAGAGACGATGGAGACTTGATATATAAAACAACATCATCTGTGCTCGAAAGTGCTCGAATTCTTTTGTATCAGTAACGGATACTTTCTTTTATCTCTTGCTTCCTCGAGTGCTGTCGTGGGTGGTTTTTAAAATTCTTTTGTTTTTTTTTTTTTTATTTGTTTTTTTATCACATCGCCCGGCGTGTACTGCAGTCCCCTCTGCTTTGAAGTGAATAATTTGTACAAACTTGAAATATATGCAAATTAAATTTGTGACAAAATATGTTTATAATGTACTGTACTGTCGTACTGAGGTAATAGCTTTTGCGTGCATCTAGAATCAATAAACATCAAATAAATCACGACACGAAACAGCTGGAGGCATACATTTTCTCCGCTCGATGGTGAGTGGTTACCGTCGCCCGTGTACTTCAGCAATGCCAGGGACATAGCCAAGCCGCGGCCTACCGTTAATCTAAATATCATGAAGGAAAATCATAATATCAAACAAGATATACTTAAATGAATTAAGTTTCTTTGTATTTCGGCCGCTTTAAGACATAGCATATTATGGACCAATATTCGGGTCATTTCGATCTCCTGTTAGAGACAGTATCTCTATTAAAGATATTTGGTGTACTTGTGTTTGTCTGCTACGTGTAGTCCCAGTGCCCATTAAAAAAGTCATAATCCTAGACTAGTGAAGTTGAAAGTGCAACGTTCTAAAAACAAATTACGTATTCTCTATGATCCTGTTGATACAAGGCGAACTCAATATTCATTGATAGGCGGATTACAAACCTAACAGTTATGCAAAAACAAGGCAATCAAAGTAGGTTGCGGTTAACTAATAACAGCTTTAGCGAATTAATGTTCAACATTAACAAAACTTGTTTCTAAAAATTATTTAAAAAAAAAAACAAGTATTTAAAGTAAATTGAAACGGTAATAAAACAATATTAGTTTGATTAATCTAGATCAGAGTTCCCCAAACTTTTTTGTGTCGTAGACCCCTTGCCATGTTTTTCCGTGTTGGGTAGACCCCCTACTTACCTGATATTGATTTCCTGTAAATTACTAACTAGTGTTAAAAACTTAAAGTAAAAACACATGTTAATTTATACATTTATTAATTGAATTTAAATTAAAACTACTCAAAATAAAATTTTGTATCTGTTATGTAAAATATACGTAACATAAAATAAACATAAAATAAACTATAAATAAAATAACATAAGCAATAAGTCAATATTTTTAGTGGGAAGGATGAACCTGATGCTTTAATAATAAATTATCAACATTTGGCGTCAATTTTGTAAGGGTTAATCTTAAATCTCCTCGGCTAATGATGTCCAGTCTGTTTCTTTTTTTCGTTAGGAGATTGGTAACAGCGCTGTATATATCTTGATATTATAAGATAGTATGATGTAAGTAAATAGGTACTATCAGTGTATGTGTTGAGATCCACTATCGTGGACCCCCAAATTTTTTTCGCTGACGTAGACCCCTTGCGGGTTGTTATAGACCCCTAGGGGTCGATATAGACCACTTTGGGAATCACTGATCTAGATGGTGCAAGAACTTCAGAATTCCAAACCTTTTTCAATAAACAGTGGCTTCGTCCATGTCCCTGGTATTAATTATGCCTATAAAACTATTCATTGTTTCTCCTTATGCGTTACCAGCTAAATCACGTCGGCCACGAAACGCGCTATAATTACATAGTCTCACAGTAAGCCCGAAGTCGCTAAACATCACTTCCCGCTATCATGTATCAGTCAAACAAACGTTTAAACTAACGGTTATTGCGAATTCTAATAAAACTTGACCTTACCACTTGCGAAAATTGCCTGGAGACTAGGATCTGTCTCATTTCAGGTATGTCTTAATGTAGGGGCTACGTAATGACTGGATTACGTTTATTTGGCGAGCAGGGTCGCCGCGCCCACATCCGAAACAATGAATAAGTCTGGGTGCCTAATGACATGACAGTAGGGATGTGTTCAGACACGATTCTCGCATTATTAAATATTAAAACCAATACACACTACATTTATATTATTCTTGTATGTATTTATATTCTCATCTATTCTTTCTTGTATGTTATATAAAATGAACAGTTAAAAATTGTTTATGGGGCGCGATTAATTGATATATTGAGGACTAGCGACCCGCCCTCGCTTCGCTTCGGAAACATTAAATTATATTATTGACAGTTAAGTCCCGCGATGTTACCCGCGGTTATTGTTTCACCGCGGGTGACGCCGCGGGGCGAAGCTAGTCTAAAAAAAGTAAGCTAAGTTACTCCTTATATCATCAGCTACCTATTAGTGAAAGTCTCATCAAAGTCGGTCCAGCCGTTCCAGCTATTAGCCGGAACAAACAGACAGACAGACAAAAATTGTAAAAAATGTTATTTTGGTGTATGTACCGTATATATATTCATATATGCATGTAGTAAAAAGCGGTTATTTCAATATTACAAACAGACACTCTAATTTTATTTATATGTATAGATTATTATAAGTTTCAAGTAGTCGGTTTTCTAAATGTTTCAAATTAAATATTTTCTATTAGCGTGAAAAAATAATGAAAAACAATCGCTACCTGAATTTTAAATTAAAATTTTAATTTTAATGATTTTGGTGCCAACCAATATTACATTAAATCACACGTTGACAATAACCATTATTTTTTTCGATGCACTAAGTTTGCTTGTCCCCGTTGTGACGAAGACGAAAAATGGAGGGTAGATGTGAATTAAAAATACTATTTTTTTCTCAAATTACTATTAGATTTATTATAAATCGTATCTACATGACTGCATAACAAAACTATTGAATCACCATACTAATGTTACGGTGGTTTATTCAAGGCGTCTTTACACTATAGAAATGTTTAGCACTAAACTACGAATCAATCTATTTGCTAGATAAATACAAGTAATTTACACATTTTTTCCTTATGAATATGAATAAGTTTGAAAACAATAACTCATATCATTAGTTCTAAGCTTTCTAAAGGTTAATAACCTATAAAATGATACACACAAATTTCGTCTGGCTTTGTCACTAACTTTACTCAATAATTACTAATAGCTACTAATATAATCAGACGACACTAATATATTATAGACAGTAGTTATATTGTTAATATATAGACACAATATATTATAGACAGAAGTTTAAGTCGGTATATGAGAAATGGTGGAGGTGAGTTAATTTTTACATGACGATACTACTATGACGAATGTTTTCAACACGCTTTTAGTGGCTTCACCTGAATCTATATGTCTATGTAACGGAATCTTTTACACATTAGCTTGAAAACGTGCATACTTATCAAAGAACCATGATAATACAATAATTTTGTTCGGTTGGTCCAATATCCTGATCTGCATTACCGCTACGCATCGTGTAATAAAGGGTTTTGTATTGTAGTAACTACTATTGAAACGATCACATCGAAATTCGTGACTTCTTCGTGACAGAAATAGGAAGTGGCGGTTCTGAAAAATGTGGCTGCCGTTATTCGATCACATTGAGACGCCGACCTCACGTCATTGGTAGGTATCCTTTCGACACCATTCGGGACGTGAGGTCATTCGCGTTTCTAGGAAATAAAAAATGCTACCTGGCTTTGATTAATTGTGTCGCATCGCCTTGTAGCTCGAAATACATAGTTGAATTGAATGTGTGTCAGGAATCACCGCTATTGCCTTATATACTTTTAATATCGAACGTATTCACTATACTACGCAACAGCCATTCAGTGAAACATTTTTAAATAAAAATCCTTGTTATAA